>NW_012105076.1:1591028-1593345 GCF_000951045.1 Mandrillus leucophaeus | reverse complement strand
TCACAGACACAGCGATGGGAACAACAAACACTGGGGAATCTAAAAAGAGAGAGGAAAAGACAGGGGCAAGGGTTGAAAAACTACCTGTTGGATACCATGTTCACCATGCAGGCGATGGGATCAATAGAAGCCCAAACCTCACATCATACAATATTCCCATGTAACAAACCTGCACACATACCCCGTGACTCTAAAATAGAAAATATAATAATAATATTTTTCAAATAACAATACATATTATAAAGAATAAGGAATATACTGCATACCTAGCACAATTCCTGACACCTAGTGAGTATATGTGATTTACTATTTTTGCAATTTTACAAAGAACTTGAACTCACACTGTCCTAGTTGGGAGACAAATGAGGAAATTATTTTACTAAATTTTTATTAGTAAAATTATTTTATTAAAATAAAAATGAAATCAGATAGCTGAGCTGACCTGCATTTGATCGCACAGCACATGGTAGAGTCAGCATCTAAGTCCGGGGTTCCTGACTTATACCTTCATCATAATATAAAGTTCTTTTATGATTAACATAAAGTTATCTTCCCTGATTCTAACAGGTATCACATAAAACAGCTGAGGTGGACATTATATTTTTGCAGTTTGACAAATGAGAAACCAAGCTAGGGAGGGAAGGTTTGCTAAGGGAGACACAGCTGGTTAGGGAGCAGGGCAGCACCTTCAACCAGGCCTGCAGGCTCTTAATCCTCCTTCCACTAAACCAGCCAACATCTCTGAAAGAAGAAACAAACTCTTCGTTAAACTACGTGGAATCAAGTATTTCCATTAGTTACCCATGCTCTAAAAATGTTCAAACATTAACTGTTCTCAATCTGCAGAAGGAGATTCCAGCAAATCATTTCAAGGGCAGTTAACCTTCCAGGACTTTTTAAAGGACAGTTTATAAACAAAGGCAGGGAAAGATAAGCTATCTCATACAAATGCGTCATGTAAGGTTTCGCCTAATCTCTGGCGTCACTTCACAGACCCTGGAGTTGGGTTGGAGGCGTGGGGAGGCATGCACAGAAGGAGGCGTGCATCCAGGTGGCCACTGGCTCAGGAGCCACCTGGGCTGGAGGAGCAGCCTGTCCCCAGGTAGGAGCCCTGGGCACAGGCTACCCACTCAGGTGCCCCAGATAGCCATTATCAGAGGGGTGCGGTGCAGTAGAGCTCTGCATGCAGCCCAGGAGAGGAGACGCTGCAGCACAGCAGGAGGACTCCTAATTTTGTAACCAACAAATGAAAGAGCAGAGAAAAACCACCAGGAAACCTTTCATTCTGGGGTATCTCTAATTTGTGCAATTATGTAAATGCCTTATGCTGCTCTCCTTAGATTCAGTGCTGCTGTGGGACAATGAATATTAAAACTGCCTGACAAGGCTCACGTGGACTATTTGTTAGGGGTTTATTTGGAAAACTGGGGGTCTGGAGGGTGAAAGGGGTTTTATTAAATTCAAATATTTCATAGTTTTGGAATCTTTTATTTCTGTTCCATTTTCTGAATTGGACTGAAGTGGAATGGGATGTTCATTATTTCTGTAATGCCATCCAGTTTTGCAATGAATTTTATACAGACTGACAATCCTTAAATAGAGTTATTTCCATGCAACAAGCAAGATCAAAGTAGGCAAGTGGATGGTTTGGCAATAATGGGGAAGGGAGAGGACTTCACACCCACTGTGGGAAGGATGGATGGGAGGGGAGTGTTGGTATAGCCAAGCATGACCAAGTGGGAATCGGATCACCTAGCTCTTGGCCACGCTGAAGACAAATAATGGATTCATTCATTATTCCTTCTCCTCCCAAACAATTGTGGCAAAATGTCAAATTGAAGTGAACATAGAGAATAATAATAACAGTCTTTGTAACCATTTTGTAATGGCAATTACTGGTTCTTTAAAATGTCTTAGCTTGAACCTTATTTTTGTTTGCTAGAAGTGTCAGAACGAAACCTGATGTTCAAGCAAAATAAGATATCTTCTAGTGAAAAAAGCCCCCTTAACTTTTTTTATTTTTATTTTTTTTGAGACCAAGTCTCACTCTGTCGCCCAGGCTGGAGTGCAGTGGCGCATGGTCTCTGCTCACTGCAAGCTCCGTCTCCCGGGTTCACACCATTCTCCTGTAGCTGGGACTACAGGCAATCGCCACCACCACGCCCAGCTAATTTTTTGTATTACTTTTAGTAGAGACGGGGTTTCACCGTGTTAGCCAGGATAGCCTCAATCTCCTGACCTTGTGATCTGCCCGCCTCGGCCTCCCAAAGTGCTGGGATTACAGGTGTGAGCCACCGTGCCCTGCCCCCCTTGGCTT
>NW_012105076.1:1579337-1590643 GCF_000951045.1 Mandrillus leucophaeus | reverse complement strand
GGGACTTGAGGCCAGGCCTAAATCCGGTGTTCTTTGAGACCTTGATAAAGGCTGTAGCATTGAATGAAATCGATGTTCATTTGAATGAAATCATTTATTCCACAACTCCTCATTGATATGGGAAAGAAAAACCAAATCCCGGAGGGGCTCACGGTCTTGGAAAGAACAGAGGAGTAAACTGTCACCCTGTGGTGTGGTCAGCTGAGACCAGGGTCAACCCCAGGACCATGTGGGTTCGGGGAAAGAGACCTCCCAACCTGGGGGAGACCGGGGAAGGGAGGCTTCCAGAGTAGGGGATGCTTCACTAGTCCCAGGGGAACAATGGCTAGCCAGGCTACAAAGTGGGAAGACAGATGAAACAATCTGTGCAAAGGCGGCAGATGTACTAAACCAGAAGAAGAAACTTGAAGGAGTTTAATATGCCTGGAGCTCAGGGCACCTGAAGGAAAGAGGGGAGAAATGGGGCTGGGAAGGCAAGCAGAGCTGGATCGTGAGATCCTAAAGTGCACGCTGAAGATTTTATGGTAAGGGTGCGGGGGAGTCTGAAACAGGGAAAGTGGGACACTTAAGTGATTGTATGTGCATTTCTGAGTGATCCCCCTGACACAGAGGTTGCCACTTACCTCCTACGCCCCCTGTCTTCCTGCCTCACAGATTTTGTTCTGCCGCTGTGCTGATTGTCTGCATCTGTCCCTCCAGAGCTGGCCTCCTCCCTCTCTATCCTGTTCTCCACATCACCAGGCCTTCCTTGCCCTCTGGCTTCTGTTTGGGTCCAGCCTTGGGAAGCACAAGCCTCTGGGAGAAAAGAGACTCTAGGGCATTTCTCTCTACCACCTCCTGGCCTGGCTATGGCTGTGTGTCCCTCCTTGTCCACAGCGTCTGTCTGTGGGGCCCTCCCATGACTACAGCTTTTGTTGTGTGTCAGTAACATTATTCCCTCTCCCTGCCCCTCAGGCACAGGGATGGCACTAGCATCCCACACTTACTGGTCCCCTGACAGCGTCACCATTGTTGATTGGCTCTCTTCACCCTCCCTGTGCCTCACTAATGTGCCTCTTTATTGAATTCTTTTGGAATTGAGTATGCCATCTGATTCCTGCATAGACCCTGTCTTGCTACTCCATCTCCAGCTCCAAAGGACGACCCTGATTAGTCCAAGTCATTCAATATATGGCATTTCTCTGATAAAACTGCTCTTGGTTCAGAGACTGACAAGAGACTTATTTGGGCCAATCAACCTGAAGAGGATGATGCATATTATGTGCATAGGGAAGATCTCTCTGTGTCTGTGTCTGTCTCTGTCTCTGTCCCTCTCCCTTTCTCTTTGCAAAACACGCAATCGCTATTGCCATGAACTGCCACAGATGGCTCTATAGTGAAACTGAGGCTCGCTATTGCCATGAATTGCCACAGATGGCTCTATAGTGAAACTGAGGCTGAGAAGGGTAGAGTAGGGGCACAAAGTGAGCCGTGGCGCTTCAGGGCATTACTCAGACTCAGCTGCCTTGAGCCAGCTCCACCCCTGACTCCCAGGTATTCAACATAATAAATTTGATGTTGTTGTTTTGTTTTGTTTTTTTGCTTTTTTTGAGACGTAGTCTCACTCTGTAGCCCAGGCTTAAGTGCAGTGGCATGATCTCGACTCACTGCAACCTTCACCTCCCAGGTTCAAGCGATTCTCCTGCCTCAGCCTCCTGAGTAGCTGGGACTACAGGTGCATGCTACCATGCCCAGCTACTTTTTGTATTTTTAGCAGAGACAGGGTTTCACCATGCTGGCCAGGCTAGTCTCCAACTCCTGGGCTCAGGTGATCCTTCCTCATTAGCCTCCCAAAGTGCTGGGATTACAGGCGTGAGCCACAGTATCTGGTCTATAGTAAGTTTTTTATGGTTTAAGTCAGCTTAGGTCAAATAATGCTATTTCTTGTAGCCCAAAGCATTCCCCAACATACTAAGGGGAAACGGAATAGAAGCAAAGAGACATAAGAGCCTATCACATTTGTCCAAGCCATGAAACGAAAAAACAAAAAGAAAAGAGAGAGAGCACACACCTAAACTAGGGCAACTGGCAGTGATGATGGGAAGAGAAACAGCCAAGATTCTCAGTAGATGGACTTTCTGCATGTTGTGTGAATGACAAACACACATCCCCACACCACCAATCCAGAGGAAGATCAAAATGATAGGCAGAAATCATCATGTGGTCTACCCACTCAGATACGCCATGCTGAAATGTGTTTCAGAGATCAGATGTGAATGTGCTATAAACAATACAAGCAATCATCTTTAAGATGATTTTTGTGATTTCAAGTCATTGTAAATGCTGGCTTTTTGTTCTGTCTGATGTATTATTGTGAGCATTTGGTGACATATTGTCTTCCCTCAGTTCAATTACTCTACTGCTAAATATTCTAATGGTACATGGTGTTTACGTTACAGATACATTACTTATATGTCACATGTAATGTGATTTTCTGTTTTTTTTTTTTTTATTTGAGATAGGTTCCCACTCTGTTGCCCAAGCTGGACTGCAGTAGTACGATCTCAGTTCACTGCAGCTTCAACCTCCTGGGCTCAAATGATTCTCCCACTTCAACCTCCCAAGTATCTGGGACTGCAAGCATGCACCACCATATCCAGCTAATTTTTTTTATTTGTAGAGACAGAATCTCACTATGTTGCCCAAGTTAATGTTAAACTCCAGGGCTCAAGCAATCCTTCCATCTCAGCCTCCCAAAGGATTACAGGCCTATGATCCAGGCATGAGCCACCATGCCCAGTTGGAATGTGATTTTCTGTAAGTAATGGCCACATTTCACATCTGAAGTTTTCTACAACTGCAATTGTTTCTGTGTAACCTGTGCTAAACCTTTTAAAATTTGTTAAAGTGAAGAATTCCCTTATAAAGCAATCACACTCTTGAAGTGTGTTCAGATTTATAAATTCTTGGGTTTTACCTATAAAAATTTCTTAAAACACAACATAGCTTTATAAATCCAGTCTCTTGAAATTGCATTGTTTAATAAGCAAATATTTATTGTTTATGTGATATTTTAAGATACTTTCCCAGGTACTCTAAGGTCAAAAAGTCCTCAAATATTTTTTCAACAGTCCAGTTGAAAGAATACACAAAATAAGCTTCACTAGAAACCAAATAATTATGATAATAGAAGAAAAAGGATTAAAACATGTTACAGAGCACAAAATCCCTAGGAGTTTACAGTAGGTTAACATGGGGTTAAGATAATCAAATATGGCAGACACTATGGATTGACTTGCTCAACTTCTTTTCCAAATGCCTTCTAGAACATTAATGCCACAAACACAGACTGCATTTCTCAGACTTCTTTGCAGCTCTGGTTCTAGATATGGTCTAGGTGTTTCCAGACAACTGCACCGACATGAGAAGTCTGCACCATGAAGAAGCAATCATACACACAGTTGGGCTATTTTTGCTGACACATGGCCTAAGTGTGGGCTTCTGGGAGAAAGCTGGTTGAAATGATTGTGTACATTCCCAGTATTATAGGTGCTAAGTGACATTAGGCTGTGGCAATAGGGCAAATGTAAAGATGAAAAGTCAGGTGGATATGTACACAATTGTGGAACAAATTTTAGTATTGAACAAAATTCAAGGCAAAAATCATCATGAAAAAACATATATACATATATCTATATAGAGAATGACATATACTCCTTTAGAGGAAAAAACGGATCAAAATGTTTTAATAATCATGAACATATATGTATCTGATAGTATAGCCTTTATTTATGTTCAACGAGATTTAACATGTTCATCTCAGAAAGGGATAGATCAAGCTGCAAAAGGTTGGCATACATAGGAGATCTAAATAGCATGACTAATAAGTTTGAAATATTAGATAAATGTAGAATCTTAAAAATATAATTTTTCAAGCATACATATAATATTTGTAAAAATTGACCAGGTAACTCACACAGTAATCTTCAATAAGTTTTAGAAAAAGAAATAGCATTGTGTAAACTGTGTTTGTTTATCACAATGAGGTAGCAGTAGAAATTATTAACAATTATTAACAAAGGTAGAAATTAACAAAAATGTTAGCTAATAAAAAAATTAAAAGTCCATATGTCTGGAAACAAAAAAAAATACCACTAAATACATCTTATATGAAGAAGAAGTTATAATTTTGAAATACTAAAACTGAACATCAATAAAAAATACTCCATGTCAGCACTTTGGGGTGAATATGGTCAAGTGTAATTTATAGTATTATTTTATGTTATTTTTTTATTTCCATAGGTTTTTGAGGAACAGGTGGTATTTGGCCACATGAATAAGTTCTTTAGTGGTGATTTCTGAGGTTTTGGTGCATCCATCACCCAAGCAGTATACACTGTACCCAATTTGTAGTCTTTTATCATCACCCCCCACCCTTTCCCCAGAGCCCCAAAAGTTCATTCTTATGCCTTTGCATCCTCATAGATTAGCTCCCACTTATGAGTGAGAACATGCAATGTTTGGTTTTTCATTCCTGAGTTACTTCACTTAGAATAACAGTCCCAGTTCCATTCAGGTTGCTGCAAATGCCATTATTTCATTCCTTTACATGGCTGAGTAGTATTCCATGTGTATATATACCCCACAATTTCTTTATCCACTCATTGATTGATGGGCATTTGTGCTGGTTCCACATTTTTGCAACTGTGAATTGTGCTGCTATAAACATGCATGTGCATTTATCTTTTTCATATAATGACTTATTTTCCTTTGGGTAGATATCCACTAGTGGGATTCCTGGATCAAATGGTAGTTCTACTTTTTGTTCTTTAAGGAATCCCCATACTGTTTTCCATAGTGGTTGTACTAGCTTATGTTCCCACCAGCAGTGTAATATGGTATACCTTTTCCTTTTTTTTTTTTTTTTTTTTTCTTTTTGGTAGCAGGGGGCGGGGGACGGAGTTTTGCTCTTGTTGCCCAGGCTGGAGTGCAAAGGCACGATCTAGGCTAACTGCAACCTCTGCCTCCTGGGTTCAAGTGATTCTCCTGCCTCAGCCTCCCGAGTAGCTGGGATTATAGGCTGCCACTACCTTGCCTAGCTAATTTTTGTATTTTTAGTAGAGTTGGGGTTTCATCATGATGGCCAGGCTGGTCTCAAACTCCTGATCTCAGGTGATCTGCCTGCTTTGGCCTCCCAAATTGCTGGGATTACAGGTGTGAGCCACCACAGCTGGCCAATATGCTATAATTTTAAAAGGCTAGAAGAGAGGATTTTGAATGTTCACAACAAAGAAAAAGGATAAATGTTTGAGGGGATAGATATGCTAATTATCCTGTTTTAATCATTACACAATGTATACACATCAAAATATTATTCTGTATCCCATAAATATGTACAATCATACATGCCAAATAAAAATAAAGGAAAAAATACTGCACAACAATATGTATGTGATAAAACAAATGCAGTACTCAGAAGGAAATTTTTAATTCCAGATATATTTATCAGAAAACACGTGAGATCAAACACAAATCACCTAAGTCTATGCCTAAATGCAGAGCTTCTTTGCACTGAAAGCTTTTCTCTGTAGCTTTAATTCAATGCAGGAAGATTTGAGGAGCCACGCTGCCTCCTTACTTTCTCCTTATCGAAGATGTCCATTTATATTCTTCTAGGCACTGGCAGAATCATGTTGCTGGGAGTATATATTTTCCACCATTCTATCAGGGCTCTGTGATATGACTGATTGCACCGGCACCCCATATCCACTCAGCGACATGGCAGCAGCTGCTCGTTTCAGTGCCAGCCCACAGCTTTTCACTGCTGACTCCACAGGGTCCTTGCCCCCAGGCATCTGTGTCAGACCTTGTGTGCAATCACCTGGCTCCCTTCTTCCCACGCAGCCACAGACAAGCAAGACCTGCAGAGACTCCTCAGGCCTCTCTATTCCCCTGGGTCCTAAATATTTTCATTCCCCAAATGTTGATTTGGAAATACAAGTGCTCCTTGGCTTATAATGGGGTAACCCCTGATAAACTCATTTTAAGTCGAAAATATAGTAAGTTGAAATGCATTTAATACACCTAAGCTACCAAACAGTAGGGCTTAGCCTAGGTAGCCTACCTTAAACGTGCTCAGAACACTTATAGTCACTTGCAGTTGGGCAAAATCACCTTGCACAGAGCCTACTTTATACTGAAGTGCTGAATATCTCATGTAATTTATTGAATATTCTGCTGAAAGTAAAAAACAAAGTGGTTTTGTGGGTGCTTGAACAGTTTCTGCTACATTGACAATTAGCAGAATAAATTAGTTACTATTTGTGTGAAATTTTCTTATTTAAGAATTAAAAAGTAGGCCGGGTGTGGTGGCTCGTGCCTATAATCCAAGCAATTTGAGAGGCCAAGGCGGACTGATCACTCGAATTCAGGAGTTTGAGACCAGCCTAGTCAACATGGCGAAACCCTCTCTCTACTAAAAATACAAAAAGTAGCCAGGCATGGTGGCAAGTTCCTGTAATCCCAGCTACTTGGGAGGTTGAGCCACAAGAATCGCTTGAATCTGGGAAGTAGAGATCGCAGTGAACTGAGACTGTGCCACTGCACTCCAGCCTGGGCGACAAGAGTGAAACTTTGTTTCAAAAAAGAAAATAAAAAGAATTAAAAGCTATATGAAACATAAAACAGGACTAACTGCTCTGGCTATACACACACACATATGTATAGTATGTACATATATATGCAAACACATAAACACACACACAGAGAACACTTAGTCCTATATTGCTCCAAGTTCTGAGGACACAGCAATGAACCAAAATGACAAATATCCCTGCACTGGGACCTTACAATCTAGTTGAGGGAGGGCAATAAAATAAATAAATATATTGTATGATGATGCTGAGCAGAAAAGTAAAGCAAGTAATGGATAAAAGGAGAGCAGGAGGTGGGTGTTAATGATTAAAGGACGGATTTAGAGCCTACATCTGACTCCAATGAGGAAAAGGAGATGGTATCACCATCCTCTAGTCAACCATTACCAGAACTTCTTTCACTTCCTTTTCTTCATCTCTGATCTTATCAAAGTAGCCACCAATTTCTTTAGTGTCTTCATTCCTAAAGTCTCAGTCATCCACAGCTCCTCCCCATTCCTGTATGCAGACGTCCTCATCCTGCCTCCTCCCGCCAAGGTCCCGCTCACAGCTCACATCTTTCCCCTTCCAGGAAGCCTCCCAAGCTCCTTGGCCTAAACTGCACCGTGTTATTTAATTCTCAGCAACTCTCTGTGGGCCACTTAGCACTGGCTGCCATAGCTGTGTAAGTTCCAATGAAAATCCCAATTACAATGCTTGTGGGATGAAACTTTCTCTGTGTCAAAGCACATGAATGATTAGAAAAAAAACTGTGGAAACTGTCGAAGCTGTGCTGCAAAGGCCTGCAGCTGGGATGACAAAATGCTGCACAGAGTCTCCTGGGGATGGGAGAAATTTCACTGTGTAGCCTCTGAAGCCTCAGCTTCCTCATCAATAAAATGGGAGTGAATAATCA
The DNA here is from genome assembly GCF_000951045.1 of Mandrillus leucophaeus. Classification (NCBI taxonomy): domain Eukaryota; kingdom Metazoa; phylum Chordata; class Mammalia; order Primates; family Cercopithecidae; genus Mandrillus; species Mandrillus leucophaeus. The sequence goes on along the minus strand of NW_012105076.1, from coordinate 1,583,116 downwards.
GTACTTCATAGCATTGTTGAAACGACTGAGTGGAATTAAGTAGTCCACCTGTGCCTGGCACATAGTAAACCAATAAGCCTTTGTAAGGCCATCATCACAGCAAACGTGAGCTTTCCCTTCTGCTTCTCCTCTAGATGTTCCCCGTCCCTGAGTTCCAACTCCCAGAGCTACCCCGAACTCCCTCCCTCTACCCTTCCCTATCTTAAAGTTTACAAAGCAAGTCTGCTATTTGTCATTTATACTTGACCAGTAGTGTGATTTTATTTAGTGAGCATAAATTTCAGTGTGTCACCTCAACCAGGATTTGCATTTTAAAACTTCAGTCTGGTTTGGGAAAAGTTCCCAGCCTCACCCAGTAGGCTGGGAGAAGTGTGGCCAGTTAGGGGGTTTTGGAGTCAGCCTCCAGAACGTCTCCTTCTGGCTTTGCTGAGATGAATGAATTAACAGCTTGCTCAATTGCAGCTGTGGAAAACTGCCTTCATGGTCAATGACATTTTCCAGAATCTAACATTCGCCCTCCCCCACTCCAAACTCCCTTCACATCTCTCCTCCTGCCATGATTCAGCTGAATGCAAGTTTTAGCTCACAGTCTCCCAGGAGAGGCCTCAGCACCCTCAAGAGAGGCACTCCCTTTTGAGAAATTCCACACAAAGATGCACATTCTTTCCTGGGGAAGGACCACCTACAAGGCGAGGGTCTCTATATAGGGCTGTTATAAATAGAATCCTAATCTTCACAGTTAAGTTTCTCGGCATAAATGAATATTCGACATCAAGTTCATTAATCCCCTTTTTGTTGTGAATTTGGGTCGCTGGAGCCCAAGACCCAGAAGCCAACAACTCCCACTGGAGTAACTACCAAAGGAGGCCCTTAATCTGCTCATGGTCACAGTCAGTCCCTGGATGGGCCTTGAGGGATGCCAGCAATGAGCACTGACTCTTGCCAGGACCCCATATCTTTACTACGACAGTAAGATGATGAAATCCATTTCAGATCCATTAACTAACAGTCTTATCTCCCACCCCGAATACAAGCTGCTTCTGGGAAAAACAAGTTCTCTATAAAAGGTGCATCCTGTCAGTTCTAGCACCTTGTACATGACATGGATTTCTTTCACACATTAATTAATCAAATATACCAAGTACGGAAGGAGGCTCTCCCCACGCTCCACATTCCATCATGCATTGTCTGTGGATGGGCCCCTGGTGGGAGGCTGGCAATCTCATGGCATCTTCAACCCTGTAGCTTTAGAGTCCTACATGTGATTGAAATAGAATAACGTCACCCCATGGCTGACTGGGGGAGATTTGAATGTCAACAAGAACAGCCAAAAAAAAAAGCACAATAACGTTCTGAGATTCATGTCTAGTGTGTTTTGCAAAAAGGGACAAGACTTTCCTCAAAAGTGTCCACCACTCCTGCAAGCTTTCTCTTATACATGACTGATTGGAAACATGAGGTTGTAAATTACTTCAAGCTGGTGGGGCCTGTTTTTAGGGATGCCAATTAGCATGGACTCTGGATTGACAAGGCTGAGACCTGTGTGTGAGTCATTCAACTCTCTGTGAATCTACCAGTGATGAAACTGATCCTCTGAGGCAAAATCCTTCATCAATGGGATTATTAGCTACATGAGCAAGAAAACGAGAATGCTCAGTGAAAACGAAGAAAAACAATGTTTTTAAGAAAAATCACCTGAGCAATTGAATTTCTTGTTTTGTTTTGGCAGCTTTAACAATGACTGTAACAAGCAGCCAGCCGCCATGCCGCGTTCTTTTCAACTGCATCTAATCTCACACCTGTTCATACTCATTAATCCTTAAAGTCTGATAGCATTTCCATAATTTCCATGGAAGGGGACTTTTTCTCCTCATCTCAGTAATTAACTGTGCACTGCTGCAGCTGAAGAGAAAACCTAGCAAGTGCCCAGGATTGATAAGCAGGGTCCTGACTGAGTTGCAGGGTCCAGGCTGGGCATGGGGTGGGAGCTGTGGTCTCTAGGACGCCTAGAGGCAGAAAGGCCTGTTCTCTCCCTGGGCCCCCGAGGCTGCAGGTCAGCAGCACTGCTCACTGAACCAACACCAGGAGCTCTCTCTTCATCTAATCAAAAGCGTTCTTATCACAGGTTTGATATTATTTAGACACAAATTGTGTTAGTCTGTTCTCATGCTGCTAATAAAAACATAGACCTGAGACTGGGTAATTTATAAAGAAAGATATTTAACGGACTGACAGCTCCACATGGCTGCAGAGGCCTCACACTCATAGCAGAAGGCAAAGGAGGAGCAAAGTCACGTTTTACATGGTGGCAGTCAAGAGAGCTTGTGCAGGGGAACTCCCATTTATAAAACCATCAGATCTCATGAGATTTATTCACTGTCACAAGAACGGCATGGGAAAGACCCACCCCCATGATTCGATTACCTCCCACTGAGTCCTCCCATGACACTTGGGAATTATGGGAGCTACAATTCAAGATAAGATTTGGGTGGAGACACAGCCAAACCATATCAAATGACATTCCCATTATTTAATTTTCTCCTTTGAAGCCTAAGCCACATGGACAGTAATCATGTTTAGTAAATTATCCAAATTAACTGGAATTTGAAGGTTTCCAATGACCTGCACTGTCTATTAAATACTCACATTAGAATTACTAGAATTATACAGGAAGTTGCAAAGATGTTCACAGACATGTGGGGAGATATTCTTGGGAGGGAGCAGTACAGAGGCAATAAAAGTTATTCCTGCAATACCCTTCTTGTAATTACTTTGCCTCTATCACACCGTGTTTTTTTAAGAATCTGTTTTGTTAGAATGGTACTCGGATATATTTCTTTGTCAGTGATCTTGTAGCCCCTATTGGTGGTGACTTCTGGAGAAGGTCTGTGGTCTATGTTAACATCGGAAACCTTCTAGGCATGAGCTGTGACTCAGTGAATGTCATCAGTGCATGACGCTGGAGACCAGCCTCTGCTGAGGCTCTGTGTCATGACCGGCTCCGCCTTCTCTCCCTTTTCTGAGTCTTTCTTACCTGAAACACAGAAAAGCAGAAAATACACGCCTCCAGGGGAGCAATTTTGGTCACCACTAGGGAAGTTTTGCCAGTGCTGACACTTGATTCTAAGAAAACGGGCACTCCATTTTTGGCTTAGAGCCACATTTGGCCTCCTTCCCTGAATCCCCAGCTGAGGGAGACAGCTGGGGAGAGACCCACCTGGATGCCTGGAAACTGTGCTCTGAATCAGCCCACAAAGCTCCTCGCCATCTAAGGGAAATGCTATTCTTAATTTCCCACCTTAGATGTGTCTACCTGCATGTCTGTCTGCGAGACTTAAGGATTACCCTGGGGAGTGGAGGGCTTTGTCGTGGCTCACACTGCATCCTGCGGTCGTGCACGAGGCCTGGTGTGTCAGAGGCATGTGTGTGGGTCTATAGACTCCCTTCCCTTGCATCCTCTGGCCCTCAGACTTCACATGGCCTTTTACGTTCTCCTTCCCCTCCATTCCCCACATGGCATCTGATTTTACCTAGATGAAAACAGTGGGGAAAAAGCAGAAAGCACCACGGGATCTCACGAACCAATTTGTGCTAGCCCCGACAAACACAAATAGTTCAGAGAGCAGTCCTTACTCCCAGATGTACTGATCTGTGATCACCCCCAAGGCACAGGTCTCCCGACCTGCCAAGGTGTGACCCACACCCAACTAGACCCCACTACAAACTGACCACAGAGAACCAGACAGAGACAGTGGTCTGATTATTTGCATTTAATGTTC
>NW_012105076.1:1573574-1578257 GCF_000951045.1 Mandrillus leucophaeus | reverse complement strand
GGAAGGAGGCTGTGGCAGTCTGCAGTTTGGTTCCAGTGGGGTAAAAAGGATACAAATACTCCACTCAAGAGTATGGGACTAGCATCACTCACCAACTCCCACCCCCGCTCCCAATACCCACCCAGAAAAGAAACTAAAAGTTGTGGCTAACCCTCCCCTGGGAGCTAGAGTTTTGAATAAGCTACAAACCTAGGAAGGAAAAAGAAGACAGAAACACAGTGTCCGATCAAGACAGGAAGGAAGCCACAGTATATCCCCAAAGCCACTGTGGGACAGGAGCACTGTGGCACCGCCAGGTTTAGGGCAGCGAGCCCTGAACAGCTGCACAAAGGTGACCACAAAACCCCCGGCCCAGCAGGGGTGAACACAGAAGGAAACAGAAAGAAGAAAAACAAAAACAAAAGCCTCCCACTCAAAATAAGCCTGTAAAGCAAAATTCCAAAACAGAGGAAGAAATCTAATACTGAGAAAGACAGCCAACAAAATCAACCTTCAAAACATGAATATGCCCCAGAGGAAATTAAGTGTGTGGATCCAGCTGGCAAAACTTTAAAATAGATACGTTCAGTTGCCCAATGAGATAAATGAATAACTTCCATTTTAAAAGTGTGAGAAATTAAAATAAAAGCAGATGTAAATGAAAAAAAAAAAAAAAATGAAGGCATTGAGTTAAAAAAAAAAAAAAAAAAAAAAAAAAAAAAAAAACCTTAAGGAATGATACGTGCCCAGATCTGACCCAGAGAGAAGCAAAGAACTAGTAGGAATCTACCCGGAACGCAGTATGGAAAGATTACATGCATTAACAGCCACAGAGAATTACTGAGACCATCTAAGGGTCCAACAGGATTTCTCCAACAAGGTAACAGACAAAATGGTGAAGAAGCATTATTCAGAATTCAAAATTTTCCAGATTTGAAGAAAGACATGAATCCTCAAATAGATAGTACACCCCAAGTACCCATTGGGATAAATAATGGTAAAGCCATTCCCAGAATCGTCACAGTAAAACTGCAGAACATGAGAAATAAAAAGAAAACGTTTACAGCCACCAGAGGGAAAAGACAGATTACCTGCAAAGGAGCTACAGTTAGAACAACATTGGAACTTCTCATCAGCCACAATAAATGATGGAAGACAACGAAATTATATCTTCAACTTGATAAGAAAAATTAGTAGCTCTCAACCTCAAGTTTTATACACAGATAAGCTATCAATTCAAGATTCATGGGGGGGAAATCTGTGTTTAGAAAAATCAAGAGTTAAATACCCACAGAGCCTCGCTAGGAAAATAATTAAAGGATTATTTCAGGGGGGGAAAAATAAACTCAGAGACATAGGTATATAGAATTTTAAAAGTAAAAGTGATCAGGAAAAAGGTAAAATGTTTTAGTAAACATATTTAGCTATTAAGTGAAAAAAATCTTTTTTAAAAAAGAAACTAAAACCAATACTAAGATGGATACAATATTCCATGGATGGTTGATATGTGCCCATGTCACATTCAGGGGCAGGAAGGAAATAATATGTTAGAAAAATGTACAGCTAAGGGTGTTGGTTAAAAAGTTAAAAATAACCAAAAAATGGAAACACGATGTGTAGCTTCCAAATCAGTACAGATTAAAAGGGGGGACTCTAGAAAACTTTGTCCATCCAATAGAGAGCAGAAAAGTGAAAACGAAAAGGCAGATGAAGATGGTATAAGGAAAATTCAAGGCGGGCATGGTGCCTCATGCCTGTAATCTCAACACTTTGGGAGGCAGAGGCGGGTGGATCACTTGATGTCAGGAATTCGAGACCAGCCTGGCTAACATGGTGAAACCCTGTCTCTACTAAAAATACAAAAATTAGCCGGGCATGGTGGTACATATCTGTAATCCCAGATACTCAGGAGGCTGAAGCAGGAAAATCACTTGAACCCGGGAGGCAGAGGTTGCAGTGAGTCAAGATTGCATCAGTGCACTCCAGCCTGGGCTACATAACAAGACTCTGTCTCAAAAAAAAAAAAAAGAAAACGAAAACGAAAATTCAAAATAGGTTGGTAAAAAATGTATCAGTAAGTACATTAAATGTAAACAGATTTATCCATATATTCAAAGATAGAGATTATCTAATGATTGTAAAAATAGGTCAGGGGTGGTGGCTCACACCTACAATCCCAGCACTTTAGGAAGCCAAAGCAGGAGGATCCCTTGAGGCCAGGAGTTCAAGACCAGACTGGGAGACATAGCAAGACTCCCGTCTCTATAAAAAATTAAAAATTTATTGGATGTGGTGGTGCACAGCTGTGTCCCAGCTGTTCGGGAGGATGAGGCAGGAGGATAGCTTGAGCCCAGGAGATAGAGGATACTGTGAGCTATGATCACAGCACTGCACTTCAACCTGGGCAAATTGTAAGACCCTATTTTTGAAAATAAAATAAAAACTCCTGCTATATGCTACTTGTATGAGAGTATCTAAAACAAAAGACCCTACAGGATTAAAAATAAAAGAGAAATAATATGCCAGGCAAACACATATGTTAAAGACAAACCTAATACAGCAATATTAATACCAGGCAAAACATGAATTAAGAAAAAATGAGTAAGAAGAAATAGAAGCGGAATAGAAAGGAATGGCTGTATGTAATTCTGCACTCAAAGAACTGGAAATAGACATTCTTTTTACATCAAATATTTTTTAATAGTGATATTTTAGGTCACAAAGGAAATCTCAATGAGATCAAAGATTTAGTGTAATATAAAACACATTTTCTCATCAAAATGTAATCAAATTTTGTAAAAATATACAAAGATAGCACCAAAAAATGTGTGATTAGAGACATTAGGTGCCCCAAATTAACTCATAAGTAAAACAGAAATTCACAATAAAAACTAGCACTGTTTAGAACTAAACAATAATAATGAATTAACTACATATAAAACATTGTGAGATGAAGCCATAAAAGTATTTAAGTATAAAATTGTAATGTTAAATGTATTAATATATAAAACATGTAAGATGAAATATAGATGGGTTAAGCATTTAATTTAGATGCTTGGTGGGAAGAATATATATAAGAAGAGGAGAAATAATAAAAATAAGAAAGAAATAAAATCAAAGCAAAAAATTAACATAAGGTAATGCAAGGCTGATTATTTGAAAATGATAATGACAAATCACTTACAAGACTGGTTAAGAAAAATTTAGAAAACACATATTAATAATATTGAGAATAAAAGAAAGCCATGATTATAGGCATAAAATTTTTAATTGAGAGAATTCAACAAAAAATTTTACGAAAATAAATTTTAAAACTTGATAAAATAACTTTTTAGAAAATAAAAATTACCAATTGTATTCTGCTGTTCTCACATTGCTATAAACACCTGAAACTAAATCATTCATGAGAACTCTTCCCCCAGGAGCCAATCACCTCTCACCAGGCCCCACCTCCCACCAGGCCCCACCTCCAACACTGGAGATTACATTTAAACATGAGATTGGTGGGGACACAGATCCAAACCATATCACCAATATTGACTGTAGAAGAAATAGATAACTGAAGAAATTAATAATCCATTTTAAAATTAAATAAGTAGTCAAATTTTCATCTCCAAGAGTCATCAGACCAAGAGCATTTTAAAGGAAAGTTTTACCAAACACTGGTGAATAGATAATTTCTCTTGAACTATTTCTGAGTTGGAAGAGAAGAAAAAGGTACTCATTTTGGCATATTAGTTAAAACCTTGCTACCCAAAAGAGACAGGATCAATGCCATAGAAGAAAGTTATAGATAAATCTTGTGTTAGCACATACATGCAAAAATCCTTAAAAATTAATTTTTAAAAAGCAAATCAAATTTAGATGTTTGTAAAAGTAATACACCATGTAACAATCATGACCAAGACCAAGTAAAATATATAAGGATTTTAAGAATATTTCAACATCAGAAAAAAATCTATTAATATAATGCAGCATAGTCAGAGATTGAAGGGAAAAAAAAATCAAACTGTCAATAAATGGAGAAAGAACACTAGATGGAACGGGTGTGGTGACTCACACCTGTAATCCCAGCATTTTGAGAGGCCAAGGCGGGTGGATCACCTGAGGTCAGGAGTTCCAAACCAACCTGGCCAACATGGTGAAACCCCACCTCTACTAAAAATACAAAAATTAGCCAGGCATGGTGGCACGCGCCTGTAATCCCAGCTACTCAGGAGGCTGAGGCAGGTGAATAGCTTGAACCTGGAAGACAAAGGTTGCAGTGAGCCGAGATCATGCCACTGCACTCTGTCCTGGGTGACAGAGTGAGACTCCATCTCAGAAAAAAATGAAATTACTAAGTGAAATTCAACATCTTTTCATTATTCAAATATGTTTGAAAATTAGATAGGAATAGGAAAATTCTTAAAGTAAAATACCTCCCCATATACTTACATAAATGTTGCACTTCGGTTTGAAATTTAGAAAATTTTTATGCAAGTCAAGAACTTTTTAGTTTCCAGTTACCACAATTTGTATTTAACATTACCTTGAATGCCCTACTCAATTCAATAGGACATGAAAAATAAATAATAAGTATGAAAAATAAAAAGAAAAAGACAAAATTTGCCTTTATTTGTGGGTGCTGTTATTGTTCACAGAGGAAATCCAAAAGACTACTGCTATTATTGTAATCCTTTTAATATAATATAGAAATTTTGC
>NW_012105076.1:1570979-1572659 GCF_000951045.1 Mandrillus leucophaeus | reverse complement strand
AGACCCTCCAGAGGGCAGAGCTTACTGCTGTCCCACACACTCACTGGCTCTGTGACTCGGAACATCTCACTCAACCAAGTTTTCTCATTTTTTGAAAGTGAGATGACACCATGTGCCCTTGTTTCCTCCTGGGTCCCTCTGGGGATCCCAGGAAACAGCACGTGTGGGGCTTTGCAAATGCAAATTCCTACCCTGGGGTAGTAGTAATTGTCTCTCAGCTGGTAAAGATTTGGAATTTTGCAGTAAATTAGAGGGGAAACTGTCCTGCCACCATTTTTTTTTTTTTTTAAATTTAGAGACAGGGTCTCACTCTGTTGCCCAGGCTGAAGTGCAGTGGCACAAACATCACTCACTGTATTCGTGAACTCCTCAGCTCAAGCGATCCTCCCACCTCAGCTTCCTGAGTAGCTGGGACAGGCACATGCCACCACGGCCAGCTATTTCTTTAAAAATTTTTGTAGAGTTGGGGGTCTCACTATGTTACCCAGGCTGGTCTCAAACTCCTGACCTCAATCAATCCTCCCACCTCAGCCTCCCAAAGTGTTGGAATTACAGGAGTGAGCCACAGCACCCAGCCCAGAGAACTCTTTCTAAAACATAATTCAATTTATGACATTTCCTAATTAAGACCTATTTATGGGAGATGCCTCCCCCAGTCCAAATACAGAGGAAAAAAATAGATTAAGTAGAAACACAGAGCACTGAAGGCATAGTGAAACTCAAATAACAAAATAAATCTCCCCATGAACCAGAAACAGAAGAGAAACGCAAGTCAGTGGGCTCTGCTGGAGCTGGGGGACTGCTAGACGGCTTTTCCGGAAGGAGGCTGTGGCAGTCTGCAGTTTGGTTCCAGTGGGGTAAAAAGGATACAAATACTCCACTCAAGAGTATGGGACTAGCATCACTCACCAACTCCCACCCCCGCTCCCAATACCCACCCAGAAAAGAAACTAAAAGTTGTGGCTAACCCTCCCCTGGGAGCTAGAGTTTTGAATAAGCTACAAACCTAGGAAGGAAAAAGAAGACAGAAACACAGTGTCCGATCAAGACAGGAAGGAAGCCACAGTATATCCCCAAAGCCACTGTGGGACAGGAGCACTGTGGCACCGCCAGGTTTAGGGCAGCGAGCCCTGAACAGCTGCACAAAGGTGACCACAAAACCCCCGGCCCAGCAGGGGTGAACACAGAAGGAAACAGAAAGAAGAAAAACAAAAACAAAAGCCTCCCACTCAAAATAAGCCTGTAAAGCAAAATTCCAAAACAGAGGAAGAAATCTAATACTGAGAAAGACAGCCAACAAAATCAACCTTCAAAACATGAATATGCCCCAGAGGAAATTAAGTGTGTGGATCCAGCTGGCAAAACTTTAAAATAGATACGTTCAGTTGCCCAATGAGATAAATGAATAACTTCCATTTTAAAAGTGTGAGAAATTAAAATAAAAGCAGATGTAAATGAAAAAAAAAAAAAAAATGAAGGCATTGAGTTAAAAAAAAAAAAAAAAAAAAAAAAAAAAAAAAAACCTTAAGGAATGATACGTGCCCAGATCTGACCCAGAGAGAAGCAAAGAACTAGTAGGAATCTACCCGGAACGCAGTATGGAAAGATTACATGCATTAACAGCCACAGAGAATTACTGAGACCATCTAAGGGTCCAACAGGATTTCTCCAACAAGGTAA
>NW_012105076.1:1564557-1570929 GCF_000951045.1 Mandrillus leucophaeus | reverse complement strand
CAAAGGTTGCAGTGAGCCGAGATCATGCCACTGCACTCTGTCCTGGGTGACAGAGTGAGACTCCATCTCAGAAAAAAATGAAATTACTAAGTGAAATTCAACATCTTTTCATTATTCAAATATGTTTGAAAATTAGATAGGAATAGGAAAATTCTTAAAGTAAAATACCTCCCCATATACTTACATAAATGTTGCACTTCGGTTTGAAATTTAGAAAATTTTTATGCAAGTCAAGAACTTTTTAGTTTCCAGTTACCACAATTTGTATTTAACATTACCTTGAATGCCCTACTCAATTCAATAGGACATGAAAAATAAATAATAAGTATGAAAAATAAAAAGAAAAAGACAAAATTTGCCTTTATTTGTGGGTGCTGTTATTGTTCACAGAGGAAATCCAAAAGACTACTGCTATTATTGTAATCCTTTTAATATAATATAGAAATTTTGCAATAATATAGGTACACTGACAACACTTCTCAGCTTTGATCCTATAGTTGTTTTATATATATATATATATATATGGATTTATAAACAAGTCATTCTTATACTTTATACCTTAAATAAGAATATATACTATCAAGTAATTAAGAGGAAAATATAGACTTGAAAATTTATCTATTATTTTTAACTATTTCTCATGTTCTTCTCTCCTTCAGAAAGATCTGGTATCATTTCCTTTAAGCATGACAAACGTCTTTTAGCATTTTTATAACTGGAACATTTCTTGAAATTTAGCATTGCTAGTTCTACTGGAAATAAACTCCCTTTATTTCTTTCATCTGAAAATGTCTTTGTGTAGTTATTATTCCTATTAAGAATATTTTATCTGGATATAAAATTCTGGGTTGACAGATTTTTTCGTTTTCTTTCAGCACCTTACATATGTTATTTCATTAACTTCTGGACTCTATTGTTTGATGAGGTCATCAGTCATTTGAATAATTGCTTCCTTATATACAATGTATCATTTTCTCTGTTTTGAAGACTCTCCCTTCATTTTTGGTTTTCATCAGTTTGACTGTAATGTGCTTAGACATGTCAATTTATCCTACAATTTATTGAAATTCTTGAAACTGTAAATTTGTATCTTTTATCAAATTTGGAAACTTTTCTAGCATTATGATTTTTTTTTTTTCTTTTTTTGAGACAGGCTCTCACTCTGTCACCCAGAGCAATGACAGCTCACTGCAGCCCCGACCTCCCAGGCTCAGGTGATTCTCCCACCTCAGCTTCCTGAGTAGCTGAGACTACAGATATGCGCCACCATGCTTGGCTAATTTTTTGTATTTTTGGTGGAGATCGGGTCTCGCCATGTTGCCCAGGCTGGTCTTGAACTCCTGAGCTCAAGCAATCCACCCATCTCAGCCTCCCAAAATTCTGCAATTACAGGTGTGAGCAAACACACCCAGCACATTGTCTTTAAGTAATTTTTTCTGCCCATTATCTCTTTCCTATACTTCTGGGACCCCAGTTATGCATATGTTAGATAGCGTTATTTCTCCACAGTTCTCTGGGGCTCTGTTCATTTTTTCCTCATCTTTTTTCTCTCTGTTCTTCATGTTGCATAGTTTCTATTGATCAATCATTAGGATAACTACAATTCCCTGTCATCTCCATTCAATTGTTAAGACTGTCTAGTGAATTTTTAATTTAATTTATTTTAAATCTAGAATTTCCGTATTTCTGAATTCTTACTCTTCTGCTGAAATTTTCTCTCCCTTTGTCCATTCTGAGCATATTTTCTTTTACAGCATTGAGTATTTTTATAGCTGCTCCTTTATACAGTTTGCCTGATAATTTCAACAGCCAGTAATGGTCTCTGTTGATTTTCTTTCCCTAGAGAATGGGTCACATATACCTGAATCTTTGCAGTCAAGTAATATTGGATTTTATCCTGGACATTGTGAATATTATGTTATGGAATCTCTGAGTTTTATCACTAGTCTTTCAAAGAGTATGGATTGTTTGGGTTAGTTTACAAGGCAGTTAATATGACTAGACTCAAAGTAAAAACTCTGTGTTTTATAGCAATTCAAACTTCAGTTCACTTCTTGTACTGTTAGTTGAGCTTCTCAGAGTCTGCCTCAGATAGATAGATAGATAGATAGATAGATAGATAGATAGATAGATAGATAGATAGATAGATAGATAGATAGATAGATAGATAGACAGACAGACAGACAGACAGACAGACAGATAGATAGATAGATAGATAGATAGATAGATAGATATGTGGCTCAAGTGTTAACCAAGATTTGGGCAGAGTTTATACAAACAATTTGGAGATTCCCTTTCTGGCTCTCTGCTGAGATTCCGCCTTAACTTCACAGAGACTGTTGTTGCCTAAATTTTTCCTCTGGTTATTCATGCCAGAAATACTACAGATTTTCTCTTGGAATTTTAGCTGCCTCACATGCTGCAGAATCCCCTCAGTTGCCTAAAAATGAGACGCTCATCTAGAGTCATTGCCTTCTTCCAAGCATCAACTCCCTTTCATAATAGTCCTGCTTTGGTTCACCTTCCAGTGCCTTCGAGTGTTGCCTTTGTTTTCTCTTTTTGCTTTATTTAATTTTCCTTTTCTTTTGTTTGTCTGTTCAATGTGGGTAGTTATTAAAGTGAAAGCTCAGTCTGATAGGAGCTTACTTGGCTATTAGAAGAAGAACAACTGTTTTTAAAAACTTACAAATCAAATGTATAAAAGAGTACAGTAAGGTGCTAGATACAAAGTCAACATCACTTTATTTTATACCAGTAATAGCCACTTAAAACGTAATATAAAATATAATTTTTTAAATTCCCACAGAAAATTCCTATCAAAATTAGAAATAGCTGGTATTAATCCAACAAACAAAAATATCTAAGAACTTTATAAAAAATAATTATTAACAGACATACAAGAATTTTGGAATAAATGAGAGAGCAACTATATTTATAGATAGAAAAACTCAGAGTAAAGGTACAAGTTCTTTAAAAATTAATCTATAAATGTAAAGCCATTCTGATTAAAAGCCCCAAAGAGGTTTTCATTGACAAGCTGCTCCTTAAACTCATGTGGAGAACAAATGTCAAGAGCTAGAACAACAACTTATGATGTAAAATACCAAGACATTTTAGGAAGTTACATGTCCTATAGTAATGAAATCTACAAGCAAACCCATAGAAGAGAATAGAGAGTACAGAAAGAGAACCACACATATATGAAAACTAGACATACAGAAACAGTGACAATGTGAATTAAGGGAAGGAGAAAGGATGAAAAAATCAAATGGTATTAGAACGATTGATTATTCATAAGGAAAATAGAGTAAAATTACATCCATACCCAAAAATAAATTCAGTTGGATTCAAGACCTAAAAGTGAAGTATCAGACTCTTAAAAATTTAGAAAATAATATGAGAAATATCTTAGGATAACATCTTGGGTAATGATTTTTTAAACTAGACAACGAAAAACACAAACCATAAATGAAAACATGACATTCTTTCACTAAATTAAAAGCTAAAGCTTATTGTATGTCAAAAAACATCATAAACAAGATAAATCACCAACCTGAAGAAGGTATTTACTGTGCATACATACCTTTGTTTATTACATCGTATAATTTTCATTATGTTTGAAATACAATATTTCAACACAATCACTTTGAAGATCGTTCCATTGCTGTTCACTTCTCTTAGAAGAAAGACAAAAGCCTCAAGCTGCTCTTCTTCTAGCTGTTTTCTTTCCAGACTCAGTTCCCCACTGTCCGTGATTTTTCTTCTCTCAGGGCCTTCACATAAGCTGAGCTATTCCTTCTAACAAAAACACCTGCCTCCCTGCTTCACTTAGTGAACTCCTCTTCCACCACCAAGCTCAAATGTAATCCTGCCATAACGATTTTTCTTGCCCATCCACCATAACACAAGTTAGACCCCTGTTACAAACTCTCACACACTGTGAACTTCTCTTTCATGGTCAAAAATGTTAACATTAATTATGTGTGTATTTTTTTAATGTCTGCTTTGTAAATTTCATGAAAGCAAATAAAATGTCTGTACTATTCACCACTTAATCTAGCACAAGGCTTGACACATAGTGTATGCCCAGTTGATGTATTGGGGAATAAAGGGAAATAGAGGAAAGAGAAAGAGGGACAAGAAGGGAGGGAAGGAGGAGAGAGGGGAAAAGGAAGGAAAGAAGGAAAGAAAGGAGGCAAGAAGAGAGGGAGGAAAGGAAAGAGGGAGGGAGGGAGACTGAGTTCTGGTCATTATGAACTGGTGGTTGGGGGTGATAGGTTGAAGTGGGAGTCCAAAAAAAGTGGAAGAGGAGAGACAAAGATGAAGCAAGATTATACCCAAGATAGCTTCAATTTCTTAAAATCTATATTGAAAGGAGCTTGGGGGCTGATTTCTATTGGCATTGGCCTACACTCAATTTTCCAGTGTTCTGTTATCTACAATTTCTGACCTGTAATTATATACTTCCATCAGCGGCCCAGTTACAGGAAGTCATGATTAAGAGTTCCTGCTAAATTGGCCCCTTGTGTATTAGTCATTATTTTAACATTCACTGTAACAACATATTCAATAGTGTATCTGTATATTTAAAAGAGGGAAAGGAGTCATTCTCTGTTAATACCAGGTATTAGTTCTGCAAATGAAGCAATTAATTTAAGTGGATCAGAGTTTTTAAAGACTGGATCTACTAAAACAAACACACATACACACACTCATCAACACTTTCACACACCAATACTTATGCTCATAGTCACACTCACACACACACACACACCCCATTTAATTTGTTACTAATGCAGTAAATACCTATTAGAAGATAAACCTAAAGAACGCTATTCCTGAAGGGTTTAAAATTCGTTTTGTATTTTGAAATAAGAGGACAAAGGTGATAACAGTGATGATGATGATGATGATAAATGTTGACACAGAATAATGACTAATATTTAGTGCATGTTTACTATGTGCCAGGCATTACACAAAGTACTTTACACGCAATAACTGTCTTACATAATCCTTATAAGGCATTGTGAAATAAATAATTTTATTACTCCCTTTTACACTTGAGAAAAGTAGAGTATTCTTACCCAAAAGTTATCTAACATTAAAGCCTATGATATGCCTAGCCACTTGGCTGTCTCACCTGCCACCACCACATCCCCAAAATTGTGTCACTCATGTCCACATACCACATGGCACAAATATATGCGCACACACACACACCTTGAAGTTCATTTTCACAAATATATAGTGGAAGCCAGTTGTAGAAAAACTTTCATTCAAATGCTTAAAAATAAAGGCATTCACAGTAAACACAGATCGTCATACTGAATTCCCCAAACTGTAGAATGATTAATCTAATTTCCTCCTCCATGTTTTAATTCTGAACAGATGGCTACAGAAACTGTTTAGCCTAGTTGGTTAGTATCTATTTTCCAGACAATTCAAAGTCCTGACAGATACTTGAGCCTAAACATCATGAATTTATAAACGAACCTCCCACTCCCGATTTTTTGTGCATTACAAAGCACCATACCTGACATAGTTGGTGTGTTTATTTTAAAATAAATCGAGTTGAGGTTTGTCATAGCAATAACACATTAAATGACAATTTCAGTTATGGTGACCACATGATTGACAAAAATAAATGGAGATCAGCAACCCATACCTGAGAAAGAAAACTAATATGATATATTTCCCATGAGAATTTAGAGGCCTTCCAGATGGACATAGCTTGTTTTCCAGAATTGGATAAGAGTTCAAGTGCCCCAAGTGAGTACTGAATGTCCAGGATTCTCAAACAACCTTCACTACCTTAAAATGCCCAATTTGAATGGCATCCTGAGCTCAGATGGATTTTAAAAGCAAGGCAGGTATCTGTCTTTGCATATTGAAACAGAAAAGCGTAATTGAAATATTTGTAACACAAAGAAATAATCAATGATTGAGGTGACAGATACCCCATTTACCCTGATGTGATTATTACACATTGTATGCCTATATCAGAATATGTCATGCACCCCACAAATATATACACCTACTATGTACCCATGAACATTATTTAAAAATTTTTAAAAGAGGGCCGGGTGCAGTGACTTACACCTGTAATCCCAGCACTTTGGGAGGCCGAGAAGGGTAGATCACGAGGTCAGGAGATCGAGACTATCCTGGCTAACATGGTGAAACCCCATCTCCACTAAAAATATAAAAAAATTAGCTGGGCGTGGTGGCAGGTGCCTGTAGTCCCAGCTACTTGGGAGGCTGAGGCAGGAGAATGGCATGAACCCGGGCGGCAGAGTTGCAGAGAGCTAAGATCGTGCCACTGCAGTCTAGCCTGGGCAACAGTGTGAGACTCTGCCTCAAAAAAAAAAAAAA
>NW_012105076.1:1557051-1563787 GCF_000951045.1 Mandrillus leucophaeus | reverse complement strand
ACACAGTAAAGTCCCCAGTGGACAGGGCCAAGCCAGAGCTCAATATATTTCTAGTGGAATAATGACTTCATAGAAAGACTTTGCCAATACAAACCTTATAGTCTGTAGTTTCTCAGGAGAACTCAAGGTCAGCCCATTGTTTTTAACGTAGGCGTCTGGCCACTTGGCTCCCACTTAACTGGCACTAAAATAGGGGTTCTTTTTTCCAGTGGCTGATTTCCAGTCTTTCCCGTCAGAGCCCCAGTTATTACAACTATATATAAAAATGTCACTTATTCCCAGTGCTGATTTTTAATCTTTCTAAGTTGGTCCTGCTCCTGAGAAATTAAGGAGTAGTACATGAAGAGAAGCAATGGACAACCTATTTCCTTGTAGGCATGCCATCAGTTTTTGAATAATAGAATCTATGAGTTGGAGCTTATTCCAACCTCCCAGTCCTTGAAAGAATCCCACCTATAACATGAGCAAGCTGGTTATGCCATCCCAGAGTATATCTGAGTTCAGGCATTCTTGGTGTCACAAAGACATTCTTTCCACTTTCCAATGGTCCTATTTCACAGAAAGATTTATTTTTCTTTTTCCCTAAAATCTGCCTCTCTAGAACTTCTCCCTATAGTTAGTTCCTGGTTCTTCCCCTGGAGCTACAGCTTGTACCCTGATGTATTAATCATAGTTTTTTGTTTTTATATCTTATGATGTTTTGACCTCTTGGGGGAACTAGTTGGGTAAGACAGACTGACCCCCTCCTCTGGGTTAGCTAATTCCTCAGATGATAAATGGCCGGCCTATGTGAGTGCCTTTCATACACAAAACAACCAATCTAAAGTCTATATCCCAACCACCTCCTATATCTGACACATACCAGGCCAATATTTTCCCTGTCCAAAATCAATGCAGGGCCAGGTACCAAACAACTAGGGACGGCCCCTCTGCCTCCAAACCCACTGGCGTCATTCAAACTAGCCTATGTTAAGCTTTTTCCCCTGCCCTGCCATGACTGTTCCATAGAAAACACAATGAAGATTGGCCCATGCTCTCTCCTCACTCTTCTCCACCTCCTGTCCAACACTGGCCTTCCCACATGTGGCCCTGTGTGGCCTGCCATGCCCCTCCTCTTGGGAAGTAGAAGCAATGAAAATCTTTCCATGACATAAGCTGCTCAGTGACCTCTATAAATTAAAATCAATGTGTCTTCCAGCACTTTGGGATGCCAAGCTGGGAGAATTGCTTGAGTTCGGGAGTTCGAGACCAGCCTGGGCAAAACAGCAAGACCCCACCTTTATGAAAATGAACACAGCAAGATCCCACCTCTACAAAAATGAAACACAACTAGCCTGCTGTGGTGCTGCAGGTCTGTGGTCCCAGCTACTTGGGAGACTGAGGCGGGAGGATTGCTTGAGCCTGGGAGGTCAAAGCTGCAGTGAGTCATGACGGAGCCACTGCACTCCAGTCTGGGTGACAGAGTGAGATTCTGTCTCAAAAAATAAATAAATACATAAATAAATAAAATTGATTTGTGTGATCAGTGAAATGCCTGAAAACTCATTGAAAGCAGTTACCCCGTTTCTTCCAAAGCTTTCTTCTGTGCCCTCAACCTGTATCCTTTATCACCTCCCTCAAGGCTCTAGAGTCATCTCTAATCCGTCTATCTCAGAACTGGCTGTTCAGAACTGAGCCCGGTCCTTCATATAGGATCTGACTATTTTAGAACACTAAGACACTCTCAACTTTGCCAACCTGGGCAATATGCTTTTATTCATTTACCCATTCTATTTTTCAATAGCTCATTTACACCACTGGTGAAAACGAAGTTGATTTTTAACAAAAACCTTCACTCCGTTTCACATGAACATTTGTTTTGCCAAATTTCCCCAATCCTTTCTTGTACAACTGATTGCTTAAATGTTAAATTCATCATTATCTTGATTAAATGTGCAGTTACCTACAAGGACTAGATATCTCTACTATAGTAATTATTATTAATAGTATTATTATTATTATTATTTGAAAGACAGATTCTCACTTTGTTGCCCAGGCTGATATCGAACTCCTGGCCTCAAGCAATCCTTCTGACTTGGACTCCCAAAGTGCTGAACTGCAGACATGCTGAACTGCACCATGCTGGCCGTATTTATTATCCATATTTATTATTCTTAGTAACAACTATGATGACAGTAATAATAATAATAGCTAAAAGGTGTTGGGTGCTACTATGCTAAGCATCTGACATGGCCTATCCTATTAAATTCTATTATAAGTACTAATATTATCCCATTTTCTAAATAAGAACATTAAGAATTCTAGAGACTAAGTGTAACTAGCTCGAGATGGTACAAATTAGTGTTAGAACAGGGATTCGAATGCAGGCTTAAATGCACATCTTGTTAATTGCATCTTATTTTAGTTGTTTATGCGTGGATCTCCCAGTAAAAATTGTAGAATCCCCAATATATTATGTACCCACTCCCGAGGATCTAAATTGTGAGTGCTCAGATATGTATTTTCACTGGATTCTATATTAAATATTGATAGTTTCATCAGTCTTGTTGGCTATTCCACCTAGATTTCCACAAATGTCTTCTTTGTCTTCATGCAGCCATTAGTAAATATTTCGAAAGATATGAAACTCTGTAACATTCCCCTGAGAACCTCTGCTCTTTGGGATAATATTGGTGACTTCTGATATATGGTTGTTCACAAGCTATGGATCTTTCTAACTGGATCCCTTCTTTTGACATTTCTCCCTACATATAACAAGTGTTTCCTGGGTGTCAGCTGTCATTATTGTCATTATTTCCACCTGAACACTCACATTCTACCATGAGAGAATTTTTCCAATTATTTATTAAATCATGATTACATCAAGTTTACAGCAATTCACTACTCTAACAATAATCACTTTATCAAAGAAAAAAAAAAAAAAAAAAAGAGGAAAGGAGTGTGCTTCCTTTTCTTTGTTCACCAATGCAGGCTCACAAGAATCCACCATTTCTATTCTGAGCACTCTCTACTGCATTTAATAATGTATTACAACCTCAGATTGATGCAGATTATGATTAACTTCACAAGAATAACTTTTCCACCATTCTAACGAAGGCACGCTCCAATAGCGCTTTGCAATCTACAAAACAGTAAATACTCCAGTAGTGCCTTGCACTATTATATTCCAATAATGCTTTGCAATTTACCCAAAAGACATCTTGCAGGAAATAGGAGGGTACAATGACTCTCCTGCCTGAAGGGGTCATTTACTGTGCCTCCTTGATTCAAAAGATGAAAGCAATAAAATAGATATTTGGACGCACAAGATTTTACATTCTTTTCAATATTCTTCTACCTGCAACTTTTGATCTGGAAAATCTCTCCTAAAGATATATTTTAACTGCAGCATTCAACACGGAAAAGATTGCAGAAAGCCTTCCAAGAACTATAAAAATAGAATTCGTAACATTTGGCTTGTAGGGAGGGCTGTGTGTTTACCAGCTTTGAGGTAGAGTGGTACGCAGCAGCTCTATGCATTTTCTCACGGGGCATGGTTTCAAAGCCCTTCCTTCCTGTGCGCCCCCAAACCTGTTTACAGCAGTCTCTCTCCTCCACAGTGCTTGCCACAGGTAGTTAAGTGTGAATAATGACAACCAAAAAAAAAAAAAAAAGAAACAAAACTAAATTCCCATTACTAAAGAAAAACTCAAGTTAGCCCTCTGGGGGAGAAGCTCACAAGGATTAATTATATTGTAGGGGTTGATATCTCTCTTCATTTCCCTTTCCAGCAGTTTTGCAAATACATTTTTCCACAGTTTTAAAGAAATGTTAAGAACTCCCAAGTTCCACAACCAGAAAATCCTGACAGTCTCTGATAGCTGAATAATGGATGAAGCTCCACTGTTTACTTAGCAGGAGAAAAAAAGAGAGAATGATAGAGAAGTCCAGATAAAGTGCAGGAATCTGACATCCTCTTGTGCTGAACAATGGTGAGAAGAATATCTTAGCTTCTTTTTTTGTTTGTTTGTTTGTTTTTGTCCATGTGCAAAACGTATATGGAAACAACAGTTCAGTATGGGGTTTATTATTATTTAACGCCTGTACCTAAGAGTTCATCGGGCAATTCTCTTCTGTGTCAATGTGATTGCTTCCTTCAGTAATGGGCTGAGACCTGGAACACAGATTACTAAGCATTTCCATCCCAACAACTCCACTCCATCCCCTACTCCACTGTCACTCCAGAGAACTTTCCCTAAGATACCGCATAATTTTCCCAGCCAGGAAACACCCCAATATTACCACATATTCATTTATTGAAAAGTTGATTAAAACATGAAAGTATAATTAGCAAAGTTGAAGGTTTTCTTTGCAATAACGTTCAGTATTTCATGGCTGATTAATTCACATTCCTATACTCTTTTGTAGGGTCAACCACACCAAGTCAGTCAAGTCAAAAGCTGTGGGGGTGTTTGTCTTCTGAGAGAACCCTCCCCATGAAATCTCCCACAATGCCTGTCACTGGTACCTAAAATTCCACCATTAGAGATTCACTCTTTTGGTTCTGGAGGCATTTTAATCCCTAGGGGTCCTATTAAAATGCAAAAACTCCGAGAAGAATAACAGCATTGAAAGCTATTATTAACTGACAGCAAGGAGGCCCTGGGGAATTGGACACAGGATAGAGCCTGAGGAACAACTCCAGGAAATCGGGACGCGAGCAGAGGGAAGGTAGGATGGCAGCAAAAAATGAACTTTATCTACTTCGCCATTTTGTAGGGGCAAGCCAACCCCACTTCTGATATTCTGTACACTAAGGAAATTCCATTCCAGGTGAGATGATGGACACAATGCGAGCAATTTATTTTCGGTTGTGCTAAAGGAGAAAATCAACAGTGACACATAATAGTATTTATGCAGAACTCTGACTTCAGTGCAGCATGTTTAATCAGCATGTTGCCCCTGGACTTTCTCCTCCAGTGCCTTGAAGTAGTCACTTGGGCTTGTCAAGGGTTGTGTCTAAATCATATGATTATAAGCTTATGTTCTTCTATTCCCTTACCCTCTTTAGAGAGAGCAATATGGAACTATTTTTTTTCTACTTGCTTTTAAAATTGTACATTTCACATGCATTGGGAATGTTTCTGTAGAAAACGTGGAAGTGACTTAAACTAATAAGGTGTCTGCAGAAGAGAAGGACTAGGAGTCTACAAAAGCTGACTTTGTGGATTTCAGAAAATCTGCCTGTATCTGATAAGGCGCTGATTGGCAGCAGCAGAAGTTGGTCCCAGAGCCATCTCTCTCCCTTGCAGAGATGCTTCCTACCTTGAAAAGTCGTATGGACACTAAAAGCTTTAAAAATGCAAGGAAAAGATTGAATTTCTGTTGTTATTGCGTGGTGGTGATATGTGTATATCTGCATATATGCATATGTACGTGTGTGTATTAAAAAATGAAAATGCACAATGGGAAAAATTGCATCTTGAATTTCCCCCAGAAAGATAACATAAAGCATTTAAAGGTATTATGATTTTACGGAGAAAAGAATAGGTTGAGGCAATAAGTTTCTACACTTTTCTTATGTACCTGAAACAAGAAGTTATGGAGGTATTCTGGTGTTTTATTATCATTGCCATTGTTGTCATTTTTATGGTATATAGACAGAACGATTTAACCCAAACCTAGATCCACCTCAAAGAACGTCAAAGTCCAAGGCTTCTCAGTGAAGGCTGCCCAGGGTCAAGTCACAGAATCAGGATTACAAATTACTTCGGGCCAGAAGGAGAGAATTATGGTGCAGAAAATAAATTCCTGGGGAAACAAAGTAAGTAGGCCTTTAGAAAATTGCAGATTTGAGAAGAAAGAATAGATGTATTTTTTTAAATCCTGCTTCACCTGGTGTCTTCACCGTATGTGAACAACTGTGTAACTATACTTCATTAAGGATCAGTTGATGGTTATACTATTTTAACGAAGAGCTATACTTTTGTAGAGAAAGCTTAATCAAGATTATCTTTAATCTGTCGCTCATTTCAGTTATCTGAACCTGATTCAGTATCTGTATCTCCACTTGCCTGCATTACACCATAACTGGCCTTCATGAAACAGGATGTGCTCCATTTCCAATGCTCCAGAAGCACAAAACTCAAAACTCAGATGTATCTGAGAAAAATCCAGCAAAATTCTAGCCAATATAAAGATTTGGAAGACTGCACACTACAAGAAAAAACAGAAAATGAATATCCTTCAAACCACAGGTCAATAGCTTCATCTACATGCATCTACAAAACAGCAGCTCATTTTCCCCCTGAACAGCATTTAGTGGCCTTATTTCATGCTCTACTCTTTCCAGGGTAAGGAAGGAGAAGCAAAGACCCAGGAATCTCCTTAAGTTGGCTTCCATAGCCACTTCTGAAAGAAGTAAATAAGGAACGCAGTGTCTGGGGATTGTCAATATTTTGATCACAGATATGAAGGTGCATGAGAATGCACATGCGTATTGGGTGTGTTTTATGATTTTAAAGTCAGTATCACTGGTTGCTGATAACAGTCACAACCATTCCCACAATCAACAAATATTGATTACCTATTAGGTGCTAAGGAATGTGCTAGATATTAGTAAGAAGACAAAAATGAGAGGGAATTTCTGCCATTTAGCCTAGGCGAGGAAATAATTCCATAAAAATAATTACTGGGGCCAGGGGCGGTGGCTCACGTCTGTAATTCCAGCACTTTGGGAGGCTGAGGTGGGTGGATC
>NW_012105076.1:1551654-1556105 GCF_000951045.1 Mandrillus leucophaeus | reverse complement strand
AAAAAAAAAAAAAAAAAAAAAAAAAAAATTAGCTGGGTGCGGTGGTTTGTGCCGATACTCCCAGCTACTTAGGAGGCTGGAGCAGGAGGACCCCTGAAGCCCAGGAGTTCAAGGCTACAGTGACTGTGATCACATCACTGCATTCCAGCCTAGGCAACAGAGCAAGAGACCGTCTCTTAAAAATAATAAAAATTTAAAATAATTACAGCACAAGGTATTAAGTGTTATAGTAGATGTATGATGGAGTGCAATTTATAAGTTTTGAAAGCTGTCACTATCAAAATTTTGACTATACATTGTGGTTAATCTTTTCAATAATATATGAGTAATTACCATTTAATGAAGAGTCACAACGTGACAAGCATGCACATAGTATCTCTCCTACTCTTGGCAGCTCCCCACAAGGTAAGTACTACAGTGGAGCTGAGGAAACTGAGGCTCAGGGGTTAGCTGATTTTTCATAATCACACAGCTATTTGTTACCAGAGTCTGGTGGGGTGGGGTGAAATAGGAAAATGTTGGTCGAAAGGGACAATGTTTCCATTAGATCAGAGGAATATATTTTTTGGGGTCTACTGCAAGGCATGGTGACTATAGTTAATCATAATGTGTTGTATATTTCAAAATGCTAATAGAGTAGATTTTAAATGCTCTCATCATAAAAAACAGATAAGCATATGAGGTGATAGATATGTTAATTAGTTTGATTTCGTTATTCCGTAACGTTTAAATACGTGAATAAATACATATAACAAAACATCACAGTGTGCACTGTAAATATACAGGCATACCTCACTTTATTGCACTTCACAAGATACTGTGTTTTTTACAAACTGAAGGCTCGTGGTAACCCTGCAACAAGCAAATCCACCAGCACCATTTTTTTAAAACATGTGCTTATTTTGTGTCTCTGTTTCAGCATTTTTGGACAACAAAGTATTTTTAAATGAAGGCATGTACATTGCTTTACAAGACATGATGCTATTGCACACTTAATAGACTATAGTGTAAATATAACTTTTACAATGCATTGGGAAGCCAAAAACGTGTGCAACGTGCTTTATCATGATGTTCTTTTTATTGTGGTGATCTGGAACCAACCCTGAAATATCTCCAAGATATGCCTATATGCAACTAATACTTGTCAATTAAAAATTAAACAAATTAGATTAAAAATCACATAGCTGTGAAGGAGCTGATATCTAAACCCAAGTCAGCCTGACAATGGCCATGAGCTTAACCACCAGGCCACACTAGTACCAAATCCTAAAACTGAAAATTGCACCCACTGTCTGTAGCACAAACTTTTTAACCTATTTGAAATGGACACATTAGATCCCCAAAGAGATGCCTCTGGTACCTCAAAAAGGAAACAATCTTAAGCAACTAAAATAAAAAGTCAGCAAACTTCAGCAAAGTATCCCACTGGAGAGCCATGTGCAGGGAAATATTTTGAGGTCATATAGGAGACAGTAATCTTTGTTTGGGGGCCAAAACACACTTCCCTAGTGAGGCTGCAGGATAGACATAAATAATCCAGCCCGGAGAAAGGTCACGTCTAAGGCTACAGCCGGGGTTAGCAGCGACAGCTTGAAAACCAATTGCTCTGAAAATCTGCAGCAAGTCTGGCCAAGTACCACAGGGAGAGTGGTGCTGAAAGCAGATAAGACTTAACTCCTCTGCAGGAGGCGCCAACCTTGAACCTTATTGTTGCCCAGTAAATTTCATTAGGCATCACATACTACTCCCTACAGCAAGGGAAACCGTGGAGCCGACAAGCGCGCTCCTGGAGGGACAGGAAACACAGGCCATGGGGCACGCAGAGAGGTCGCAAGACCACGGGGCAGCAGGCAGGAATCAATAGCACCGAGCAGAGTCCAGGGGGATCAGTGACCCCTAGACTTCATGGCAGCTTAGCAAACTTGATTAACAGTGCACGTGGGATTTGCCCAGGGCTGTGCAGGCAGTCACAGACACCAACTTTTAGAGAAGCAGAAGCATAACAGAACTGTAGAAGGAATCGTTTCTGAGCCGGGAAGCTTGGCAAAGGCAAACCATTTGGTCACCTACGTATGATTTGAGGAGCCCAGGAAAGCATTCTTCCCTGGTTCCCCAAGATCTGAAATGACCATTATCTATTCTCTGCATTAGATTGTTCTTCTTCTCTCTGTTAATCTATCTTTATCTGTTTTATTATGAGAAATTTCAAACATATACAAAATTGGAGAGACTAGTATAGTAAACCTCCATGTACATATCACCCAGCTTCAACATGTATTAACTAACAGCCAAACTTGGTCATCTCAACCTCCACCTATCCTTTCCCTCCCCTTTCCCATGCACACTGTACTGGATAGGTATGAGACAAATCGTAGTTGTAGTAGTAGAATTTAATTTGTAATACTTCTGTTTGAATCTATAAAAGGAGTTCTTTTTAAAACATGCCATATTATTATCACAGCAAAACTAATTGGACAATGGGCTCATTAGTACACTGGGTTTGACTGAGGGAAAGAGTCTCTGAGCTTCAAGCTATGACAATTGAAATTTCTAAAACTGAAAAGTAAAGAGAAAAAAATACTGAAAAGAAGAGAATAGAATATTCTAGAGTTGTGTCACAATCACAAAAGGTGTAGCATGCCCATAATGGGAATACCACCATGCAGGGAAGAAAGACAGAAACAGAAAGAAAATATTCAAATCTTTAATGACTGAGAATGTCTCTAAATTAATGTCATGCACCACACCACAGACCCAGGAAATTCAGAGACTACCAAGTAGGATAAATCCCCTTAAAAACTACACATAGGCATATTATATTCAAATTTCATAAAATCAAAGATATAGGAAAAAATCTTGAAAAAAGAAAGGAAAAAGAAAGTCTTACCTCTGAAAGAAAAAAGATAAGAATTGTATCAATCTCTCCCAAGAAAAGAGCAAGCAAGAAGAGAGTGGAGAAAAAAGAAGAAGAGAGTAAAGTGAAATATTTAAAGTGTTGAGAGAAAAAAAAAAAAAAACTATCAATTTAGAATTCTGTACTCTGTGACATTATCCTTGAAAAGTGAAGGGAGAAATAATTCCTCAAACAAATAAAAATTGAGAGAATTTGTTGGCAGTAGACCTGCCTTGCAAGGCAATATTAAAATAAGTCCTCCATCTCTTCATCCCTCTCCTCTCTCCAACCTCTAATGGCAACCACTAATCTTTTTACTTTAAAGTAAAACTTTATTTTACTATAAATAATAAATATTTATTACAAATAGGCAGAGCATAGAAACTAGAAAAAGAGCAAATTGAATTCAAACTAAACAGAAGAAAAGACATAATAAAAATTAGAGCAGAAATCAATGAACTTGAAAATAGGAAATCAATAGGGAAAGTCAACAAAACCAGGAGATGGTTCTTTGAAGAAACTGATAAAATTGATAAGCCTCCACCCAGGCTAACTAAAGAAAAAAAAGAGAAAATACAAATTACTAGGATCAGAAATGAATGATAGAGCATCACTACAGATCCCATGAACATTAAAAGAGTAATAAAAGAATACTATGAGCAATTCTATGCCCACAAATTTGATAACCTAGATGAAATGGACCAATTCCTTGAAAGACAAAATTGTCAAAACTCATAAAAGAAGAAACAAACAATTTATATAGGCCTGTATCTCTTAAAGAAATTAAATCGATGATAACTAATCTTACAAAACAGAAAGCACTAGGTTCAAATGGGTTCATTGGTGAGTTCTACCAAGTACAGAAGGAAAAAATTTATACCCATATTCCACAATCTCTTCCAGAAGAAACAAAGAAAATAATTCCTAACTCATTCTATGAGATCAGCATTAGCCTATGTTAAAACCAGTCAAAGACATTACAAGAAAAGACATTACATTACACAGACCAATATCTCCCATTAACATAGAGACAAAAGTCCTCAAAACAATGTTAGCAAATCAAATCCAATAAGGTAAAAAAGCAATTTTACACCAGGACCAAGTGGAATTTATCTCAGTTATGCAAGGTTGATTCAACAATCAAAAATCAATTAATGTAATCCATTGCATCAATAGGCTAAAGAACAGAAGTCACGTGATGATATTAATAGATGCAGAAAAAGCATTTGACAAAATCCAACACACACTCATGATAGAAACTCTCAGCAAACTAGGAATAGAGGGGAACTCCCCCTTTGTAGACAAATAATATCTACAAAATACCTACAGCTGACATCATATTTAATGGTGAGAAATTCAAAGTTTTTCCACTAAGAACAGGAACAAAGGGAGAATGTCCCCTCTCATTACTCTTTTCAAAATTTGACTGGAAGTCCTAGCTAATGCAATAAGACAAGAAAAGTAAAAATGCTCATCATCACTAGCCATCAGAGAAATGCAAATCAAAACCACAATGAGATACCATCTCACACCAGTTAGAATGGCAATCATTAAAAAG
>NW_012105076.1:1543704-1550754 GCF_000951045.1 Mandrillus leucophaeus | reverse complement strand
AGAGGGGAGGGATTGCATTGGGAGTTATACCTGATGTAAATGACGAGTTGATGGGTGCTGATGAGTTGATGGGTGCAGCACACCAACATGGCACAAATATACATATGTAACAAACCTGCACGTTATGCACATGTACCCTAGAACTTAAAGTATAAAAATAATAATAAAAAAAAGAAAAGTAAATAAAAGTTATATATGTTGAGATAGAAGAAATAAAACTGTGTTTGCAGATGACATGATTTTCTATGTAGAAATTCTGAAAGAACTGACAAAGAAGCTTTGAAACTAAGAGTGATTATAGCCAGGTCGCAGGATACAAAGTTAAAATACAAAAGTCCACTACTTTTCTATATACCAGCAATGAACGAGTGAAACTTGAAATTACAAATGCATTACCATTTCATTAGCACCTCTCAAAATCAAATACTTAGGTATAAATCTAACAAAATATGTGTAATATCTATATGAGGAAAACTATGAAACCCTGATGAAATATATTAAATATGAACTAAATAAATGGAGAGACATTTCATGTTCACAAATTGGAAGACTCAGTACTATCAAATTGTTAGTTCTTTCCAACTTGAGCTATAGATTGAACACAATCCCAGTCAAAGCTTTGTAAGTTATTTTGTGGATACTGACAAACTGATTTTAAGGTCTGAATGGAGCGACAAGAGACCCAGAATAGCCAACCCAATATTGATGGAGAAGAACAAAGTTGGAGGATTGGCAGCATCCAACTTCAACAATTACCATAAAGCTACAGTAATCAAGATAGTTTGGTATTGGCAAAAGAGTAGATAAATAGATCAATGAAACAAAATAGAGGGCCCAAAAATAGATCCATATATTCAGCTGGTCTTTGACAAGCAAAGGTAATGCAAAAGAGCAAAAATCATCTTTTTGACAAATGGTGCTGTCACAATGGAACAGTCTCATGCAAAATAAACAAATCTAGACATAGACTTAACAGCCCTCACAAACATTAACTCAAAATGTAATATAGACCTAAATGTAAAATACGAAACTATGAAACTCCTAGAAGACAACATAGGAGAAAATCTGGGTGACCTTGGGTATGATGATGTGTTTTCACATACAGTAGCAGTCCCATCTAGATTGATGGATACTTGAGTTGTTTCCAATATTTTGCTACTGCAAATGATGTTTCAGTGAGTAGCATTATGAATATATTTTCTTTCTTTCCTTTTAAAATTTTTCTTGGATTGTTATTGTCGTCATTTCTGGGACACAAATAGCCCTCGGAAAATACAATCTCTATTAAAATACCAATGACATTCTTCACAGAAATAGAAAGAATAATCCTAAAATTCATATGGAACCACAAAAAAACCAGAATAACTAAAGCCATCCTGAGCAAAAATAACAGAACAGGAAAAATCACATTACCTGACTTCAAATTATACTACAGAGTTATTGTAACCCAAACAGCAAAGTCCTGGCATAAAAACAGACACATAGACCAATGGAACAGAATAGAGAATTCAGAAACAAATCCATACATCTACAGTGAATGCACTTTTGACAAAGATACCAAGAACATACATTGGGGAAACAACAGTCTCTTCAATAAATGGTGCTGGAAAAACTGAATATCTATATGCAGAAGAATGAAACTAAACCCCTATCTCTCACCTTATTCAAAAATCAAATAAAAATAAATTAAACACTTAAGTCTATGACCTCAAACTATGAAACTACTACAGGAAAACTTTAGGGAAACTCTCCAGGACATTGGTCTAGGCAAAGATTTCTTGACTAATAACTCAAAAGCACAAGTCACCAAAGCAAACATGGACAAATGAGATTACATAAAGTTAAAAAGTTTCTGCATAGCAAAGGAAAAAATCAACAAAGTGAAGAGACAACCCACAGAATGGGAGAGCATATTTGCAAACTATCCATTTTACAAAACATTAATAACCAGAATATATAAGGAGCTCAAACAATTCAACAGGAAAAATAATAATCCCATTAAAAAGGGGCCAAACATCTGAATAGACATTTCTCAAAAGAAGACATACAAATGGCAAACAGGCATATGCAAAGTTGCTCAACATCATTGATCATCAGAGAAATGCAAATCAAAACTACAATGAGATATCATCTTACCCCAGTTAATATGGCTTTTATCCAAAAATAGGCAATAGCAAATGCTGTCAAAGGTGTAGAGAAAAGGGAACCCTCAGACACTGTTGGTGGGAATGTAAATTACTACAGCCACTAAGGAGAACAGTTTGGAAGTTCCTCTAAAAATTAAAAATAGAGCTACCATAAGATCCAGCAATCCCACTGATAGGTATATACCCAAAAGAAATTAGTATATTAATGAGATAAATGCATATCCATGTTAACTGCAGAACTCTCCACAGTAGCCAAGATTTGGAAGCAGCCTAAGTGTCCATCAACAGATGAATAGATAAAGAAAATGTGGTACATAATGACAATGGAGTACTATAAAAAAAAATTAAAAGCCACAGAAAAAATGAGATCCTGTCATTTGCAACAACACTGATGGAACTGGAGGACATTGCGTTAAGTTAAATAAGCCAAACACAGAAAGTCAAACTCCACATGTTCTCCCCAATTCATGGGAGCTAAAAATTAAAACAATTGAATTCATGGAGATAGAAAGTAGAATGATGGTTACCAGGGGCTGCGAAGGGTAGTGGAGTGGCAGAGGGAGTGAGGATGGTTAATGGGGACAAAAATATAGTTAGATGGAATTAGTAAGATCTAGTATTTGATAACACAACAGCATGCTTACAATCAACAATAATTTACTATACATTTTTAAATAACCAAAAGAATGTGGACCTGGTGATGTGCACTTGTAGGCCCAGCTACTCAGGAGACTGAGGCAGGGGGATTGCTTGAGCCTAGGATTTGGAGGCAACAGTGAGCTATGATTGCACCATTGCACTCCAGCCTGGGCGACAGAGTGAGACCCTGTCTCGGAAAACATAAACAAAAACAGCTTTTAAGTGAGCAATATGACCAAGCAACTTCTATTCTTGAGGAGGAATAACCCAATTCCTGACCAAGGTCTACCAGATACTGAGTGCCAGGCTGGCTTCGGATCCTTTGCATTCTGTCATGAGAACACTTGTTTATCTTCCAAGACTGACCTGAGCATGAGGTGAGGTTTCTCCCTGATTTCCACTAATTTACAGACACTTGAAACCATAGCTTTTTCTAGCATGGCTAGGTTTAAATTCTATTGGCTATTTCTGCTATGTTGTTGTCATGGCAACCTTCCCATTATAAACCTGGGCACTCAGGGAAGGGGTTGCTTACATCTGGAGGGAGAAGGCTATTAAACTAGACAGGTGAGGAATGAGTCTGGCCTGGGCAGAGTGGTGGGGGAAGAAAAGGGGCGGCTAAGGGGCTGGAGGCAGGGAACAGCTGTGAGTATCCTCCCACAGAGAGATGGACATTTTTAGACTTCCTCTCTTCAGAAAGTCCATTTCTCAGCACTGCCAAGGCTCTCCACCACTCGTCCCATATAACCAACTGCCACAGCTCACCCTTGAACCTCCACAAGTACCCCTTCCCTTTCCACTACAGTCATTTCTCTTTAGTCCCTCAGACACCCTCTGCTTCAGCCAAAGCTATATTTGGCCCCCAAACGTTGCTTGCCTCTTGCTACAGCCAAGTTTTGGTCCACATTCGACCCAAGTGACTTTCACAGCTTCTCTCTGCCCTTCACTTTCTAAACACAGAGAATAATTCACCCTCTTCAGGAAGCCCAATTCACCTAATCACAACACACCATTGTCCCTCATTGGGGACTATGATGGCAACTGCCACATAAAAGTGTGTTATTTACAGACACCCCATACCCCTTTGTCCTCTTAGGCAGGACCAGAAACTGTGCACAAATCTGAGCTTCCAAGATGTCAGAATGCCTGTCCCCATGTGTGAAAATACATCCGCCTTCTGGGTATCTTTTGCAATATATTCAAGGACAAATACCACTTTTCAATTAGCCACGACTTTAGAATGCCCACTTCAGGTCTTCTCTCCACTGGCTGCCATGCTCTTCCCCAAGGCTTACAGGGCTGTCTCCTTGTCATTCAGGATGATGTTCAAAGAGCACCCCCTTATAAAAGTTTTCGCTTGCTTTCCAGTTTAAAGAAACCTCCCAGTCCTTCTAACCGACATCACCGTGTTTTGTTTTTATTATAACACCCATGATTTGTTAGGTACTATTGCATTATTTCTCTCTCTCTTATTTTTATTTTTATTTTTTTTTTGAGATGGAATCTTGCTCTGTCTCCCGGGCTGGAGTGCATTGGTGCTATCTTGGCTCACTGCAACCTCTGCCTCCCAGGTTCAAGCAATTCTCCTGTCTCAGCTTCCTGAGTAACTGGGACTACAGGTGCACACCATCACACCTGGTTGATTTTATATTTTTAGTAGAGACAGGGTTTCACCATATTGGTCAGGCTGGTCTCAAACTCTTGACCTCAGGCGACCTATCCACTTAGGCCTCCCAAAGTGCTGGGATTACAGGCATGAGCCACCGCACCTAGCCCATTATTTCTTTATTATCTCCGTTTCTGCATTGAAATGCAAGACTCATAAGAGAATACAGCTTATCTGTCCTGCTTACAACTTGTCCCTGGAATAATGCCTGGTGTATATTGCATCATCAATAAGTATCTATTGGTAAATCAGTAAGTTCACATTCTAAGAATGCAGTTGTGATTATTCTTTATTTATTCCACTCCTCATTTACAAATAAAAGAACTACCTGGCAGCATGGAAAGTTTTCTAATTTGCTTTTTGAAGGTTCTGCTTCTTTGTCATTGCTGTAGTGATGCCAGGGCAGCAGCGTTCTCAGAGCTCTTGACCCAGGCTTTCTTCCATGCACCCTTCGAAACCACCCCTTGTATAGAGAGTAGCTAATGTATGTACCTCACTGCAAAATGCAGTGAACTTCAAAATGTTTAATAGCTTTGTGGGTTTTACTGGGGAATAAAGGGATATTTACAGGCTATCGTAGAGCATTTTCTAATTTAGTCTCCTCGGTGATCATATGAAGTAGAAATAGTATATTCCTGAATGATGGAAAATGGAACCCTCAAGAGGTCAAATTGCTTGGATCAGGCCCAGTATGGTGACTCACACCTGGAATCCCAGCACCTTGGGAGATTGAGGTGGTAGGATCACTTGAGGTCAGGAGCTCAAGACTAACCTGGGCAATTAGTGAGACTCTGTATGGAAAAAAAAAAAAAAAAACAATTTTAAAAAATAGTTGGCCAGGCGCAGTGGCTCATGCCTGTAATCCCAGCAGTTTGGGAGGCCGAGGTGGGTGGATCACCTGTCAGGAATTCAAAACCCGCCTGGCCAACATGGTGAAACCCCATCTCTACTAAAAATACAAATGTTAGCCGGACGTGGTGGTGGGCACCTGTAATCCCAGCTACTCGGAGGCTGAGGCAGGAGAATTGCTTAAACCCAGGAGACAGAGGTTGCAGTGAGCTGAGATCATGCCATTGCATTCCGGCCTAGGCAACGAAAGTGAAACTCCTTCTAAAAAAAAAAAAAAAAAACAGTATTTAAAATTAGCCAGGCGTTTGGCATGCACCTGTAGTCTTAGTTACTTGGAGGCTGAGACAGGAGGATCACTTCAGCCCAAGAGTTTGAGGCTGCAATGAGCTATAATCATGCCACTGCACACTCCAGTCTATGCAACAGAGTGAGCTCTGTCTCAAACAAACAAAAAACGTTCAGGTTGTATGAGTAGTAAGTGGTCAGAGCTGCATTCAAACCTGGGTCTTTTAATTTCGTATTAACCATACATCCTTTCTCATCTCCTAACACCAGTTTCTAAGAGGCAATGTCGTCTCGTGAAAACAGGCCTAGACCAGAAGCAGGAAAATCTCTCCTCGTTCAAAGCTCAGCTTGCCATTTGCTGGCCATGCTACCCTCAGCAACTTCTCCTCCTATAAAGTTGGGATGACAAAAAAATCTTCCTCCCTGCCAACCTCCCCTGGTGACTGCGATGAGCACACAAGATGACGTACATCAAGACACGACACTCCCAGCAAACAATACCATCCCGGCGGATCCTTGTGGACTGCCTGCCACGTGATGGCTTTTGCTTCACATTTACTCCCGGAATCTGCTAAAGCGAGGGAGGAGTCGCAGGTGAGAAACGCAATGAGGTCATGAGTTTGTTAGCTGAGGGTGGTGGTGAGAGAAGAAATCTCTTCTGGAAGAATAAAAATGTAAATAGCAACTAACGCTCAGGGCTTGTTGCCATTTGAAGTGAATATTAGCTTGCATTGTCTTGGCAAGTCCTAGAGAGACATTTCGCCTTGGGCACAGGAGTTAAAGGTGGCATGCTTCAGCTAGCACATTTCAGCAGGTTTAACACAACAAACCCAGGGGAAACCAACCAGCCCCAAAGGGGACTGAGCGCACAGCTCTGCATCCCCATGACTGACAGTTCATACTCACTGTGGCAAACTGCTGGAGGAGACTCAGGGAATCCGTCCCTTCTCCGACTGAGGATTCGGATCTGACAGGTCCGATAAACCAGGATCACCCTTTCCTCCTCCCTGATCAAGTTTTTCAGAGAAACTATGAGAGAACAAAAATCCCTAGAATAATTTTTCACAGACTCCATCTCAAAATTGTAATTAAACTAACACAAAAGCCAATCATAAAAAAGCTAAACTTTTTTTTCATTTTGATTGAATTATAAGGATTTGTGTTATGACCTAGATAAGAGGCTTTTCTATATTTTTTCTTTTGACTTAAGACACTATTAAAATGAGACTTTTAATATCCTATCCTAAGAAGCCTTGGACACATCTATAATTTATATTATGATTTTTGAGAGGTTTCACCTGAAGGGAGTGTGGAAACCATCAGCGCTCTGTCGAGCTCTCCTTGAAAATGCTTTCCATTACTAATAGATAGAACCTCTTTTTCTTATTATTTATACAAGACTTTCTTTGATTTCCTGCTTGTGACACTTTGGAATGAAAAACTGGTGACTGCATTAATTAAAAA
>NW_012105076.1:1541208-1543009 GCF_000951045.1 Mandrillus leucophaeus | reverse complement strand
AAAATTTATAGAAATGTGGGCAACTATGTTGCCCACACTGGTCTCAAACTCCTGGCCCCGAGCGTTACTCCCGCCTTGGTGTCCTGAAGTGCTGGGATTATAGGCAGGAGCCACTGGGCCTGGCAGAACCATTATTAATTGGAGAGTAAGATGTAGCTGAGAAACAGAGGCAGGCGAAGGTGGCAGTTTGATCAGTCATCTCAAAATTCAAAGAGGAAAGGAAACTTTGTCTGCCTCCTTGACCTCCTATTTCCTTTCGCTCTTCTCCCCTCCCCTACCCCTAGTCAAAATGCATGATCAGACCTGAGAAAGAAGAGAGACTTAGAAGAGAACAGGGTAAGGGCTTCTGCAGCAGCAAAGTGACCAAGGAATAGTCTGTGCTCCACTTTTCACTATGTGAAGGAATAGCCCAGGTGTTTGGGGGACAGCAGCAGCTGGACGCAAATC
This sequence comes from Mandrillus leucophaeus, assembly GCF_000951045.1. NCBI lineage: Eukaryota > Metazoa > Chordata > Mammalia > Primates > Cercopithecidae > Mandrillus > Mandrillus leucophaeus. The sequence goes on along the minus strand of NW_012105076.1, from coordinate 1,542,562 downwards.
CTGAAACCAGGAGGTCCTGACCAGGGTCGGTGGCTCATGCCTATAATCCCAACACTTTGGGAGGCCAAGGCAAGAGGATCCCTTGAGGCCAGGTGTTTGAGAACAGCCTGGGCAACATAGAAAGACCCCATCTCTACAAAAAGTAGAAAAATTTGCTGGGCGTGGTGGCATGCTCTGTAGTCCCAGGTATTCGGGAGGCTGAGGTAGGAGGACAGCTCTAGCCCGGGAGTTCAATGCTGCCATTAACCATGATGGCGTCACTGAACTCTAGCCTGGGCGACAGAGCAAGACTCTGTCTCTACTTAAATAAATAAATTAAATTAAATAAAGAAGTCCCATCTCTCTCAGAAAATCACCCACCAGTAAATGATAATACCCACACACAGGAGATGAACAGGAGCTTTCAGCTGTTCAGCTGTATCATCCCACACAAATTCTCCTTCATTCAGTTCATTCAGTAGGAGACTTTTGCAGTTGCGAGGATAAGGAAATGGTCAGCTTGTGCAAGAATCCCCTGTATAAGAAAGAAAAGACACAATACTAGAATTTGAATTTTCCATCTGAGTCAGATCTCTTTCTTACCTCTCTGACACATTTAACTGAGTAACTGTCATGAAGCAAAAAAAACAAAAAAGAAAGAGAAAAGAAAAGAAAAGAAATACTAGACTTGATCTCTATCGTTAAAGAGCCTCCTGATCTGTCAGGGCGTCATCTGGCTGTGAGTTACAGCTGTAATATCTCAGTGCAATGGCTGGGATGTTACATAAGGGCCATGAGTTTATGCCTGCGTTCTAGGGATAATCAGCTCTCACCTGCTCTCTAGAATGCCCAGCCCAGAGGCGGTCCGCAGTACTTAATCAGAAAGGGCCACACACTGGGTGAAGCGCATTGGTTCTGTGTCCCCAATGAAATCTCATCTCGAATTATAATCCACATGTGTTGGGGGAGGGGCCCGATGGGAGGTGATTGAATCAGGGGGGCTGATTTCCCCCTTGCTGTTCTTATGATAGTGAGTGAGTTCTCAGGAGACCTGGTTGTTTTGAAAGTGTGTGGCATTTTCCCCTTCACTCTCTCTCCTGCTCCGCCATGGTAAGATGTGCTTGCTTCACCATGCCTCCCGCCATTATTGTAAGTTTCCTGAGGCCTCCTAGTCATGCTTCCTATTAAACCTGCAGAACTGTGAGTCAATTAAACCTCTTTTCTTCATAAATTACCCAGTCTCGGGTAGTTCTGTATAGCAGTGTGAAAACAGACTAATACACTGGGGCAACAAATATAAGTTCATCTGTTATCGTTATCACCATCAAAAATTCACATTTTGCAAGTCAATAGGGCAATTCCTTAAAAAATTAAA
>NW_012105076.1:1536669-1537558 GCF_000951045.1 Mandrillus leucophaeus | reverse complement strand
AATGAAATGAAAGGACTAGCAGAAATCCAGGCTTTGTAAGCAAGTCTGAGTTCAAACTCCCCTCCTGTTGCTTACTGGCTGTGGTATCTGGAGAAAGTCGTCAAAATTTCAGAGCTTCAGTTTATCTTCCACAAACAGAGGAAATAGTTATTATTTTTAGGATTGTTTTATGTCTTAAGTAGGAATAATACATATGATGTGTCTGCCTGTAACGGCTACATGGTACCGGTCATTACTACTAATATTCCAATAGTCTAGAATGTTCTGCTTCTGGAAGCAGCACCAGCAGAAACTGATCAGGGTAAGGAGGGTCATGGTAGCAGAAAAGAGCATTTTACTCTCCACAGTTGAGTCACTCAATCTTTCCATTAGGCATTATTTCATTATATCACAAGCCTAGAACCTTTTTACGGGGCTAGAAAAACTCTATTAAGTATTTTTAGGTAAAAAGCAGACTTGTGTTCTTCTGATATTAGATTGCCATAATCAGTCTCTGGAACCAAATGTGTGTCTTTTCCCACCAGCCAGCTTCATTTCAGCTTTTGCAGGCTAGGACCTGCCCAAGGCTCCTGGCCATCCTCTTACAACCCTGGTCTCTGGTGGGTGTCAATTTTATGCTAGAAATTCTTCATACACTACCCCTTTCCCATCCCCTGTGTGGGCTTGGCCACCTGGGATTCCACAAACAGTTGTCTAGGCCTAGGTTATGACCACCCATGACCAGGAAACAACACACCAGACAGAAGAGCAAAGGTGACTTCTCACCTCCCTGCCAGCCCAGGAAGGTGGAGAGAAGTCCCACCAAGAGCCCCCCAGCCCTAAGGCCAGTCTACCTTATCCCACCCCCATGTTCTCCTAGAGGTAGAAAATGAAAGCATGGACTGTGGGT
>NW_012105076.1:1531562-1534689 GCF_000951045.1 Mandrillus leucophaeus | reverse complement strand
TCTCTTTCTTACCTCTCTGACACATTTAACTGAGTAACTGTCATGAAGCAAAAAAAACAAAAAAGAAAGAGAAAAGAAAAGAAAAGAAATACTAGACTTGATCTCTATCGTTAAAGAGCCTCCTGATCTGTCAGGGCGTCATCTGGCTGTGAGTTACAGCTGTAATATCTCAGTGCAATGGATGGGATGTTACATAAGGGCCATGAGTTTATGCCTGCATTCTAGGGATAATCAGCTCTCACCTGCTCTCTAGAATGCCCAGCCCAGAGGCGGTCCGCAGTACTTAATCAGAAAGGGCCACACACTGGGTGAAGCGCATTGGTTCTGTGTCCCCAATGAAATCTCATCTCGAATTATAATCCACATGTGTTGGGGGAGGGGCCCGATGGGAGGTGATTGAATCAGGGGGGCTGATTTCCCCCTTGCTGTTCTTATGATAGTGAGTGAGTTCTCAGGAGACCTGGTTGTTTTGAAAGTGTGTGGCATTTTCCCCTTCACTCTCTCTCCTGCTCCGCCATGGTAAGATGTGCTTGCTTCACCATGCCTCCCGCCATTATTGTAAGTTTCCTGAGGCCTCCTAGTCATGCTTCCTATTAAACCTGCAGAACTGTGAGTCAATTAAACCTCTTTTCTTCATAAATTACCCAGTCTCGGGTAGTTCTGTATAGCAGTGTGAAAACAGACTGATACACTGGGGCAACAAATATAAGTTCATCTGTTATCGTTATCACCATCAAAAATTCACATTTTGCAAGTCAATAGGGCAATTCCTTAAAAAATTAAAATTAAATTATCACATGACCCAGCCATGCCACTTCCGGATATTTACCCAAATGAATTGAAAACAGTGTCACAAAGAGGTATTCAAACACCCGTGTTCATAGCAGCTGTATACATAATAAGCCAAAACATAGAACAACTCAAGTGTCCATCAAAGGATGAGTGGATAAAGAAAAGGTGGTATATACAAGTGATGAAATTCAGCATTAAAAAGGTAGAAAATTATAACACCTGCCACAATAGGAATGAACTTTGAGGACGTTATCCCAAGTGAAATGGGACAATCACAAAAGGACAAGTATTGTCTGATTCCACTTAATGAAGTAGTGAAAGTCATCAACTTCATAGACAGAAAGTAGAATGATGATTGCCAGGTGTTCAGGGGAGAGGGAATGGGGAGTTATTGTTTAATGGGAACAGAGTTTCCATTTTGCAAGATGAAAAGAGTTCTGAAGATAGATGGTAGTGATGGTTGCACAACAATGTGAATGTATTCAATGCTATTAAACCATACACTTACAACAATTAAGATGGCACATTTTCCAGCCTGGCCAACATGGCGAAACCCCATCTCTACTAAAAGTACAAAATTTAGCTGGGCATGATGGTGTGGGCCTGTAGCCCCAGTTACTCGGGAGGATGAGGCACAGGGATCGCTTGAACCCAGGAGGTGGAGGCTGCAGTGAGCCGAGATGGTACCACTGCACTCCAGCCTGGATGACAGCGTAAGACTCTGTCAGAAAAAAAAGATGGTAAATTGTATGTTTCATGTATTTAACTTCAATTTTTAAAATTTTTAAAAAGCCCCATAGCGAGGGTATGAAGGAATAGCCATCCCTCACCACCTCCAACATCTTAGGTGGCTCTTGACTAAAATTAAGCTACACACCATGCAGAGAGGCAGATTCAATGTGAAGCCGATGACATTTCAAAGCCTCTCCCTAATATGGACCTCTTCTCGGGCTCTGCACTTAATTTTCTAGTCATAGTTTTCTAGTCTTGGTCTTTAGAAGGGCCTCTAAATTAAATGTATTCAAGCCAAACAGTCCCTAGCTAGACCCCTGACCTGAGAATGACTAAAAGCTTATGCTCCCTCCAAAACAGGTCACCTGGAAGGAGCCATTCGGTTGTTCTCAGTGTGTTTCCTTCCCACCTCTTCTCTCTTCCTTCTCTGCACCCCAGGGTCTATTTTTCCCTTTCCAACACGTGAGAGGACAAGTGGCGAAATGCAACCTCATTCCAGGCAAGATCCTCTGCACCATGTTGCTAGACAAGATGTCCCCTCCAGGATGAGACAGGAGGTGAACAGAAGGCCCTGCAGAGGAAGAACCCTGGAGAGGAGCGCTGGGTTCTCCAGATGAGAGAGAAGATGAAATCTGCCAGCACACCACAGGGAGTGCAACCGAAGGAGTCAAAGGAGAAAGCCGTCTTGTGGCATGGAAACCCACGCCCCCAGTGATGCCCAGCATAGGCCCCTTGCCCCAGCTCGGGGAGGGAAGCTTGGGCACCTTGTGAGGCAATGAGGGATGTAGGGAGAACCTGACCATGGTGAACACAGATTCAACTTATAAAGTGTTTCCCTAGGTGTCAGACACGGCATTGCCACTTTACATGTAGATGAAAATAGTAAAGAATACTTCAAAGCAGCATTCCTTGGTGTAATAAAGAAATCAACCGGGGCCGGGCGCGGTGGCTCACGCCTGTAATCCCAGCACTTTGGGAGGCCGAGGCGGGAGGATCACAAGGTCAGGAGATCGAGACCACAGTGAAATCCCGTCTCTACTAAAAATACAAAAAAATTAGCCAGGCGCGGTGGTGAGCGCCTGTAGTCCCAGCTACTCGGGAGGCTGAGGCAGGAGAATGGCGTGAACCCGGGAGGCGGAGCTTGCAGTGAGCCGAGATTGCGTCACTGCCCTCCAGTCTGGGCGATAGAGCGAGACTCCGCCTCAAAAAAAAAAAGAAATCAACCCAAATGCCCATCAATCAATGAGTGGATAAAAAAAAAAACTGTAGATAAAAAAACTGGCCTGTAGTCCCAGCTACTCAGGAGGTTGAGGTGGGAGGATCACTTGAGCCCAGGAGTTCAAGGATGCAGTGGGCTGTGATCATACCGCTGCACGCCGGTCTGGGTGACAGAGCAAGAGCTTATTGAAAAAAAAAAAAGAGAGAGAGAGGGAGAGCAAGAAGAAAGAGAAAGAAAGAGAGAAAGAGAGAGAGGGAAGAAAAGAAGAAAGAAAGAAAGAGAGAAAGAGAGAAAGAGAGAGGAGGGAGGGAGGGAGGGAAGGAGGAAGGAAAGAAGGAAGGAAGGAAGGAAGGAAGGAAGGAAGGAAGGAAGGAAGGAAGGAAG
>NW_012105076.1:1521496-1530532 GCF_000951045.1 Mandrillus leucophaeus | reverse complement strand
CACATAGGCCATTGGGTTTCAGCGAGGATTAAAAAATCTGTAATATGCTTGATAAATACTAGGTACCTAGAAAACATGGTATCCATGGGAGCATTTATTATAAAGAGTGTTCCATACTCTTCCACAAGGGATGCCTGACTTCTCAGTTCCTTCTAATGCGGTTTTCACACCAAGCAAAGCATCACAATGCAGAAGTGTGAGGCACTGCCAGGGACAAGATGGGGACAGCCAGGGAGCCACGTACCATGAGCACCGCATGGGGGATGAGAGAACTGGCATGGGAGTGGGAGTGCAGGAAGGATGACGAGAAGAGCAGATGGCGCCTTTTGTCTGGGGTAGGTTACAGTCACTGTCACCACATTCAATCCTGCCGGAACAGCACAGACTGAAATACCAAGTATTTCCATTTCAGCTTGACAAGCAATAGTTGCACAACTAGCAAAACTGGCTTCATAATGTGGCCTGTGGAGAAAGAACTGTTCTCTCTTTTTCTGCTCTGTAAAAATGTGCTGTGTGTTATTTACCAACTCCAGGCAGCACAACCAGCATTGCTGAGCTCTGACAGTCCCTGTCAAGGCTGCCTATTCTATGGCAGTATCATCTTATTCTTTTTCTCCCTTTTGTGCCCAAACTTGCATTTCAAACTCAAGGTAAAAGCCCAACAGCCTCTAACCTACCAGAGGCAGCCGCAGTAATGGGAATCCGCCTTGCTCACTTTTAATATTTTCTCAAGTTCAAGGCAACACTCTTTTTTTCTGGCTACTTCTCTGAAATAATTTGAAAATTGATTTCTTTTCCTTTTGCCTTTCCCAGGGTCAGCCTTTTCCCAGCATCCGTGCGTATTGAAGAGGATAGGGATGTTCCTGGCTTGTCCTCTCTTGCCTTTGTGATTTCTTTCGGCTTGGGCCACAGAGAGCTTTGCAGGAGAGCAAAGATGGAATCATTTTCTCTCCTTTTTTTTCAGCTTCACCCACTGAATATTCATTAGGTGATGGATTCTACCTCAACCATTAGCCAAGGGAATATAAATAGTTTGCAGCCAGCTCTCTGCCACGGATAGGCTTCCAAACCATTGTGAGGTAGAGTTTTTCCTACCGGGTGAGGTTCAGACAAGCAGCTGTGATTTCCCCAGACATAGTCCCGTGCTCAGAGCAGATGCCTGTCAAACCAGCCCCCAGTAAGCAGCAAGAGTGATCTCACTTCCTTTCCCTAAAGGTAACTGTCCTCATTACTCTTATTACTGAGCTGAATGAACCTTGGGTGCATAATAGAATTTTCTTTAAAATATTCATCATCTGACAGCTGATATTTCAGCCATATTCCACTTGAAGACTACATTGGGGGAAGGAAGCTGAGCAGCAGTGCTCAATTAACTTGGTATTTTGCTCACTTTCTGAAACTACTTTTCAAGTCCAAGCCATTAAAAATGCATGGGACTGTGCAATGTGGTACTCTCCTGTGAGCTCCCAGAGCAGGACAGAGGTGGCCACCGAAGCCGCTGCTCTGCCTACATAGGCACCAGTGGCTCGAGGAATCACGGGCTTACTCCTGCCAGGGAAAAATGGAAAATGCCCCACTGCCTCCGCTTTCCTGCCCTCCCCAAGTACCTTGCTGTGTGCAAAAAGAATGAATAGATATTCCTTAGCCCCTTATGGGTCTTCTGATTGGGTAGGTCAGTTTTTTGTGTGGTTTCCAGGTTGAAAGGAAGCGGTGGGCAGGTGTGCAAGCACACACTGGAAACATGGCAAGTGGAAACAGTGGAGACACACACACTTGGACTCAATCCCAGTGTTGCCACTTACTTCATGATCCTCAGTTTCCTCATCTGTCAGATACACTGATGTGGTTTAGATCTGTGTCTCCACAAAATGTCATGTCGAATTGTAATCCCCAGTGTTGGAGATGGGGCCTGGTGGGAGGTGATTGGATCATAAGGGCGGATTTTTCCCTTGACACTGTGCCCCAATAGTGAGTGAATTCTTGTGAGATCTGGTTGTTTAAAAATATGTAGTGCCTCCCCAGTTTTTTGCTCCGGCCATGGAAGATGTGCCTGTTTTCCCCTTCACTTTCTGTCATGATTGTAAGTTTCCTAAGGCCTCCCAAGAAGCAGAAGCCACCATGCTTCCTGTACAGCCTGCAGAACCATGAGCCAATTAAGGCACTTTTCTTTATAAATTACCCTGTCTCAGGTATGTCTTTCTAGCAATGTGAGAATGAACTAATACATCCACACAGAGTGACAGTGCAAGGATTGGGAAGAGCATAGAAAATCTGTATTGAGCAGCCTCTGCCACATCATTGATGCTAAATAATTGGCCTCCAATACCCCATCATGGGGAGGGTTCTCAGCCACATCTGAGACCTCATGCTTTAGGCTGCACTGCCATGGGCTGCATCCCCTATTACAGTTGTAGCCCCCTGAGGGCAAGGCACAGATCCTGTCCTATTCATGTCTATCCTCAGTGTTTGACCTGTATCTGGTACATAATAGGTATTCAATAAGACTTCTATGAGATAATTACATTACATGGGATTGTAATTACTCTATTGGAATGTGATATGGTTTGGCTGTGTCCCCACTCAAATCTCATCTTGAATTGTAGCTCCCACAATTCCCACATGTTGTGGGAGAGGCCTGCTGGGAGATAATTGAATCATGGGTACCGTTTCCTCTCTACTGTTCTCATGGTAGTGAATAAGTCTCACGAGATCTGATGGTTTTATAAGAGGAAATCACTTTTGATTGACTCTCATTCTCTTCTCTTGTGTGCCACCATGTGAGATGTGCCTTTCACCTTCCACCATGATTTTAAGACCTCTTCAGCCACATGGAACTGTGAGTCCATTAAATCTTTCTTTTGTAAATTGCCCCGTCTCAGGTATGTCTTTATCAGCAGCGTGAAAATGACTAATGCAGAATCATTCTTAATTCATGTTATTATAGTGATATATTATAATTAATCATTAATAACTTCTTAATTGTTTTAACTTTTGAATGTATAAGAATTATTAGGAAGTGAGCAGAAGTGCTAACATAATCATTTTTCAGCAAAATTTTAAGAGGAAACTCACAAAAATAAGTTGGCCTTTTAATTACGATTGCTGCCAGGCAAGCAGGAATTGCACTTCAGAGGAGAGCAATGGAAAACAAAAACTGAACCTTTGGACATGGGCTAAAAACAAGCTTGATAATTGCATCCTTGGTACCCATGGACATTTGCCCGTAGCCCCTAAACCATTCCGTAATTTGAAAATGTTCGGTTTGTTTGCCATTTCTCAGTTTACTGAGGTTGATTTTGTCTCCACATCCAAATGTTCAGAATCTTATTCAACCTGATCCAAACCACTCTGGTCTAGAAATAGGTCTTGATATCCAGCCAGCCTGGGTTTTTATGCAATATTTCCAGTACTTCTGCTTTCAAAACAAGGTGGTGGAAAGAAAACACCAGACAATCCCTACTGTTGTATTCCAGAACTTTCCCAGTTCAGTCTGGAAACTTTGGGCTTTCTTCAGAGAATTGTTGTGAGATACAACCAAGAAAAATAAAAATAATATGACCTTATCCTTGTATAACACCCAATGGTTTATGTGTAGCTGACATTTACTCAGCTCATTGTTTTCACACGCATTGACGCCTCCAAAGAGGGAAATTATAGTAAGTTCCAAGCCGAGGGTCTTGGTTTTCTTGGGACTTCCACATTACTGTCTTACTCATCTAGGGCCTGGGAACAACAGGTAAGGGGAGCTTTGCCATGCCGAAGCTGGGGCAAGGATAACAGCACTCCTAGGCTCACACAGTCCACAAGCAACAGAGCTGGGACTAGAACCCATCAGGTCTGGACTCCTTCCATGTACCATGTGAATTCTATATCTGCTGTGAACATCATCATGCAATAAATAACATCACAATGCTCAGTGTTTGTTAATATTAATTATGGAAGCATAGGTGTACCATATGTCACTAAAATAGGTAGCCTGCTTATGTCAACTTCTAGTGTATTTCAAAACCATTACAGTGGCATTTTCTTTTTTTTTTTGAGGCAGGGTCTCTGTCACAGCTCACTGCAGCCTTGACCTCCAGGGGTCAGGCAATCCTCTCACGTCAGCTTCCTGAGTACCTGGGACTGTAGGCATGCACCACCACACCTGGCTAATTTTTTAATTTTTTGTAGAGACAGGGTCTCACTGTGTTGCCCAGGCTGGTCTCAAACTCCTGAGGTCAAGGAATCCTCCTGCCTAAGCCTCCCAAAGTGCTGGGATTACAGGCATGAGCCACCATGCCTGGCCTACAGTAGCATTTTGTCAGCACCATGTAGTGAAACTGAAGTTCCACAATGTTGATGCTATGTCTGCATCCTTGCACTAGATGATAACTAACAATTTATTAATATATTGACTACAAATTAAACAAGTGAATGAGGATGAAAAGAGTTGATTTATTCAAGGCCTTGGGAAGTCTAAACGATTATCTGAGAGGCAACATAATATGGTGGATCATCATAGCCTCCAGAGCCAGACTGTCTGGGTTTCCACCTTTCATTTACTGGCTGGTTGTAGCAGTTACTTAAACTCTCTGTGTCCCTGTTTCCTCATTTGTAAGACAGAGATACTAACCTACTCATCTCTAGTAGCAGAGATAGCCTATTTCATGTAGGTGCTGTGTTAATTGAATTAACCTATGTAAAGACTTGAAATAGTCCTTGGCACCCAGCAAGCACAATATAAGCCTTTGCTATTGTTATTGACTACATTGATCATCTAAATGACTAACTGCTGCCTTTCCATTTTATGCCATGTAGATATAATGCTCTCTGTTGTTCGTGTATATATATTTTGTGTCCCCAGTGAGACTATACATTCCCTGAGGGCAGGGGAAGCTTGTTATTAAATTGGTCACCCACAATACTTCACAGAGTGGTAGACTCATTAGTAGTTGGTCAATAAACACTAATGGAAACTGGAAACTCATTTTAAATTCTTATGCTGCCCCAAAACAACTCAAAAATCTCTGATGATTTCTGTTGCCTAGGGATCAAGTCTGACCTCAGCCAGGCAGCCAATTCTGTCTTCAAGTTCATGACCTGATGCTTCCTCAGGCCCCACTGTCATTGTGTCCCAACTGATTCTCTTGCCACACCCCAAGCAGGGGTGGGAATGCCCACCTTGACACCTTTGCTTGTTTTTATTCCTTTTCAGGAATACCCTTCCTTTTGTGCTTCGCTCATCCACATCACATACTCCCTCCAAAGCCCACTTGACCTCTCTGCTCACAGAGGATGCTTCCCAACTCCCCAAGTCAAGTGGTCATCTTCCTCATTTCTCGACTCCTCTAGATTATAACTGCAGCTCATTGGAAATGTCTCATATCCAGGCTTAACTATTGGTCAAAATCTTATGTATGGCCTCATCGTATTTATTCATAGCTGATTACCTCCTTGATTTGTTATAAACTCTGGGAGGTCACAGATGCTGCTGATCTGCCTCATCCTCTTGAATCCCCAGCACAGCATCTGACACATGCTTGGTTGTCAGTATATTCCTTATCTCTTGTGTAACAAATCGCCCCCAAACTGGGCTGCTGAGAACAAACATAATCACTCATGACCTCTCCCAGCGTCTGTGTGTCGGGAGCTCAGAAGCAGCTCGTCTGGTGGTGGTTCTGGCCCAGTGACTCTCTTGAGGTTGCAACAGATGTCAGCCAGGGCCACAGGGACCTGGAGACGCCACTAGGGCTGGAGGAGCCGCTTCCGAGGTAGCTCACACACCCCGCTGGCTGGCAAGTCAGTGCTGGCTGTTGGCAGGAGCCTCTGTGCTTCCCACGTGGGCCTCCCCAGAGGGCTGCTGGAGAGTTCTCTGAGCAGAAGGCTGGCTGGCTACCTCCCTTCCCCTCCCACCCCAGAGTGAGGAATGCAAAAAAACACCGAGGCCAAAGCTGAGATGCCTTTTATGACCTTACTTTGTAAGTCACACGTGTCTAGGTGTCTGGCTTTTAGAGTCAAGAGATAATTGCTTTTTGTTAAGTGTCATCTTCATGAGTTCATATGCTCTTTGAAGGAAAAAAACGACATCCCCTTCTTCCAGTATCTAGCACTGTGCTTTGTATCCAATAAGCACTCAGATATTGAATATATTTGCAATTAATGAAAGGATATTTGCTGGTAAATGCCATCAATATCTTCATAATCAATCAAATCACGACTCAATTTTGAGGTTTTCATCAGACAATTATTGTAGTCAGATGAATAATGTTTAAGGAAACAGAATTCCAGTCTTCAAAATTCTTTAAACAAGCTGAGAAATGTGACAGACACCACCAGGAACAATTAGAAGATAATCTCCTGTAGCTACTGAGCATAACGCGTTGTGATTTTCTTATTTAAGTGTTATGTCTACATGTTTGAGGTTTTCATTTGCTTTTCTTGGCATAGCGTCACTGTTTCTAGACCACCAGTGCTCCTAAAGACCAAAATTAATTGCTAGTTTTATAGTTTTATATGTCTAAATGATAGGGACGCCAGATTGTGTCAAAATGAAAACACATCCAAATTTAATGAAGTTCAAAGGAAGAAATGTTTATTTATGGATTAAAGTCTAAAATGATCTGTTGCTTGTAGTTACTGAAATAGTGACAGCTCTTCTTAGCAGGGGGAGGGAGGGTGAGCAGAGAAGAGCCATGGAGAAAGCTCTTCTGTGAGCCTGAGAGTGGAATCAACAACAACCCACGTTCCTGGGTCTTTTCACACCAGTTGAGATCACATATGATATACAAATGAAGTCATGAAGAAAAGGGGAACCTCTGGAAAGGAGGCAGAGGTTTTATTATCTCAGCTCATCACACATTTGCACAGCCGTGTCTGGACATGTCTTCAGGAGCAGAGCATACTTCATCTCCTTGGGGCACAGTTTTGCTGGTTGTTGAACTTCAGTGGTATCATTAGACATCCTCAGCGTTGTTGGAATAAAGGGCACAAAGAATCTAACCTACTAGGTCACCAAAGAGACTTATTTCCACATCCTTTATGACCACCAAGTCCCTGTGCACACGTTGCCTGAGATAAAACCACTGGGTACCATGTTTGCTGAGGCAGAAAGAACTGACCAGTTTTTGTATTTGAGCAGAAGTTTTAGAACTCATCTCTACAGCTTTTCATTGTTTCCAAGGACTTAAGTGCATCTTAACAAATATTTCTTCCATCACAAGATAGATCAACATCTAATTACAGTGATTTTATTCAGTAAGATACTTCAATTACATTCGTCATTTTTGTTCAGTCTGAAAGGGCTCTAATTCTAGAAGTTGTGAATATGGCACAATGATTTGTCATTTAACAGTTAGATGGATATTTTTTAACATAAAATATCTGTTACTTTTCAGTTCATCCAAACTCTACATCAGCTTTCTTTGAAATAAACTGCAGTTTGGATACAGTAGAAAGAACATTAGATTTGGAGTCAGAAAATCCAAGTCTAAACCCCAAGTTTCCTACTTATTTTCTGTGTGATCATGATTTATTCATTAATTTCTCAGAGTTTCATCTCAGTTTTATAATATGTAAAGCAAAGATAATCTCATTGCCCTCTGTACTTCACAAGGTTGCTGTGGAAATCAAAATCTTTGCTGTACGTATGTGAAAGCCCCTAGTAAACAGAAGAGTTTTACAAGAAGGAGGTACATTAATATTTTTATCTTGCACATAAAATACTAAAGCACAGTACTTCTACTCACAGCCAGCATGTCCTCTGTTTCACCTTCTACCACCACCAGCAGCAGTGCCAAAAAACTAAGTCTTCGTGTTAACTAATCTGTTATAAGCATCTGATTTCATGGACAGAAATTGTCTGTGGGTCAAATCGTGTGTGCTGGTATTGATTATCGGCTACTGACGCCCCTTCAAAACCTGCCCATAACACCACTAACCATCTGAAAAAGCAGGAATGCTTTGTCTCACAGCTCCAATTATAATCCCAAGTGGTGTGAGATGAGGCTTCTTCTAGCCCCCTTTTTCCTCCATATCTCAATAATTTCATGCAGCTTTTAGATGGATGAGAAACATAATTTTACTATGGTAAAGACAAAATGGTTTGAAAAGAAAAATGGACCTGATGTCTACCATCAAAAAGGACAGCTTAACCAAAAACAATACTAGGATCAAAAGTCAGGTTTTAGGCTGAACCATGTTCATTGTCTGAATTCAAGAAATTCAATAACTCCACCCCAGTGGCTAGTTGGGTTACTTGACGGCACACTGTGTAGCTAATTCCCAGCACAGGAAAGCAGGAGTGCTCAGGATCAAATGTTCCGCAGGAATCATGGCAAGATTCTTTCATGATTAAGCTGGCCAATTGGCAATGCTTACCGTTAACATTTTCCAGGACCGAGTCATCTCTTCCACAATCTATGGCATGAACAGTGGGGTTTTAACGAACGAGGCAGATCCAAAGTCAATGTCACCCAGCCCCGTTCCACACCGGGATGACAAGGGCTTCTGAAGCACGAAAGTATTCGGCTAGGGTTCCTCATCCTTCACAAAGAAACATCAGCGTTGCTACCTGTGTATCTGGTGCCTGAAAAATTAGGATATCCCTTCAATCAACAGCAGAAGCTCTGCCCACCAGGCATTTGCCAAAGAAATCTTGCCAAGCTTGAAACCTCCACTCTTGGTATTGCTGGAAGCCCATGGAGACAACCAGAATTCAGAGAGGAACTGCTCCAAGTCTCTTAAACAGTGATCCACATAATACATTCCTTTTAAAATTTAGTACCAAGAAAAAGTCTGCTTCTCCTGACAAATTTTCTTGTTTTTTTAATCAAGCAAATAGAAGTGAAACCACATTTCCGTCTTTTATACTTCTATAAATTTTTATTTTAATTCCATTCTACCTTCTCTGTGGTGTTTAGTTTTCATTAGGTTTTCCTAATGGGTGTAAACATACACACACACACACACACACAAACACAGAGACACATATAAACATAAACACATAAACACAGACACACATATGCATACATAAACATACACACACACACACACACA
>NW_012105076.1:1499697-1520690 GCF_000951045.1 Mandrillus leucophaeus | reverse complement strand
AAGTCCTAGCATCTAGCATAAGGTCTTGCATATCATAAAAATATTTAAAACATTTATGGAATAAATGGGAAAATGCACCACTTCTCTTAACAAGAAGAAGCCACTTTACAAAGAATATAATAGATCAAAAGCCGAAAATCTGGTTTTAAAACTTAAATTTTATTTTCTTCTTGATAATGTTTGCAAAAAATGTGTATTGAGTATATTTAAGATATACAACATGATGTTAAGGGATACACATAGGTAGTAAAAAGGCTAATAAAATGAAGCAAATTAATATCTCCATGATCTCACATAGTTACTCTTTTTATTGTTTTTGTGGCAAGAGCCGCTAAAATCTACTCATTTGGCATGAATCCCCTCCACGGTGCAATTGTATTACCTATTGTCCTCGTGTTGTACATTAGATCTGTAGACTTGTTCATCCTACAGATATGCTACTTCATATCCTCTGACCCACATCTCCCCACTTCCTACCTCCTCTCCCATCACCAAAAGAGTTTCCTTATCTCCACACCCTCCCAATACTTGCTATATTCTGATGTTTGATTATAGCCATCCTAACAGGCATGAGGGAGTGTCTTATGGTGGTTTTGATTTGCATATCCCTGATGATTAATGCAAATCAAATGTTGAGCACTTTTTCATATACTACTGACCATTTGTATGTTTTCTTTAGAAAAATGTCT
Organism: Mandrillus leucophaeus; assembly: GCF_000951045.1. Taxonomy (NCBI): domain Eukaryota; kingdom Metazoa; phylum Chordata; class Mammalia; order Primates; family Cercopithecidae; genus Mandrillus; species Mandrillus leucophaeus. Next base: position 1,520,001 of record NW_012105076.1, on the reverse strand, counting down.
ACTCAGGTCTTTCACTCTTATTGTAATTGGGTTGTTTCTCCACTGTTGAGTTGTATGAGTTTTTTCATAAATTTTGGATATTAAACCCTTATCAGATACATGGTGTATTAGTTTATTTTCACACTGTTATAAAAAACTGCCTGAGACTGGGTAATTTATCAAGAAAAGAGGTTTAATTGATTCACAGATCTGCATGACTGGGGAGGCCTCAGAAAATTTACAATCATGGCAGAAGGGGAAGAAGGCACATCTTACATGGTGGCAGGCGAGAGAGGGAGAGAGATAGAGAACATGAGAAAGGGGAAGGGTCCCTAATAAAATCACCAGATCTAGTGAGAATTTACTATCATGAGAACAGTTTGAGGGAAACCACCCCCATGATCCAGTCATGCCCCCAACATGGGAATTACAATTTGAGATGAGATTTGGGTGGGGACACAGAACCAAACCATATCACATGGTTTAAAAATATTTTTCCCCAATTCATAGGTTGCCATTTCATTTTGCTGATTGTTTCCTTTGCTATGCAGAAGCTTTTTAGTTTAAAATGTTCTGGTTATTTATTTTTGTTTTTGTGACCTCAGTTTTTGGTATGATATCCAAAATATTATTGCCAAGTTCAATGTCCAGGAGATTTTCCCCTATATTCTCTTCTAAGAGTTTTATAGTTTCTTGCCTTATATTTAGGTATTTTGTCCATTTTGAGTTGATTTTTGGTACAGTAGAAGATAAGGGTCCAATTTTATTCTTTTGCATTCAGAAATCCAGTTTAACTGGCACCATTTATTGAAGAAACTATTCTTTCTCATTGTGTCCTCTTAGTGCCCATGTCAAAAACTGGTTGGTTGTATATGTTTGGATTTATTTCTAGGCTTTCTATTTTCTTCCACTGGTCTTTGTGTCTATTTTATGCCAGCACCATACTGTTTTGATTACCACAGCTTCAAAATATAATTTTAAATCCAGAAATACGATGCCTCCAACTTTGTCTTTCTTTTTTAGATTTTTTTTTTGGCCATTCAGAGTCTTTCATAACATATCAGACTGGTTTAACATACACAACTCAATCAATGTGATACATCACATTAACAGAATGGAAGGAAAAAACACATGATTATCTCATTAGACATAGAAAAAGTATTTGACAAAGTCCAACATCCTTTCTTGGTAAAAATTCTCAACAATGTAGGTATGAAAGGAAAATCCCTCAACACAATAGAGGCCATTTGTTTAAAAACCCACAGCTTACATCATAATCAACAGCTAAAAACTGAAAGCTTTTTCACTAAGATCTGGTACAAGGTAAAATGCCCATTAGCCAGTTCTACTGAACATGGTACTGGAAGTACTAGCAAGAGAAATTAGAAAACCAAAAGAAATAAAAGGCATCCAAATCAGAAATCCTATATATATATATATATATATATAGGTTTGGTTTTCTGTCCTTGCGACCATTTGCTCAGAATGATGGTTTCCAGCTTCATCCATGTCCCTAATAGTGTTCCATGGTATAGATGTGCCACATTTTCTTAATCTAGTCTATCATTGATGGACATTTGGGTTGTGAATAGTGCCGCAATAAACATACATGTGCATGTGTCTTTATAGCAGCATGATTTATAATCTTTTAGGTATACACCCAGTAATGGCATCACTGGGTCAAATGGTATTTCTAGTTCTAGATCCTTGAGGAATCGCCACACTATCTTCCACAGTGGTTGAACTAGTTTACAGTCCCACCAACTGTGTAAAAGTGTTCCTGTTTGTCCACATGCTCTCCAGCACCTGTTGTGTCCTGATTTTTTAATGATTGCCATTCTAACTGGTGTCAGATGGTATCTCATTGTGGTTTTGATTTGCATTTCTCTGATGGTCAGTGATGATGAGCATTTTTTCATGCGTCTGTTGGCTGCATAAATGTCTTCTTTTGAGAAGTGACTGTTCATATCCTTCAAGCCCACTTTTTGATAGGGTTGTTTGATTTTTCTTGTACTTTTGTTTAAGTTACTTTTAGGTTCTGGATATTAGCCCTTTGTCAGATGGATAGATTGTAAAAATTTTCTCCCATTCTATAGGTTGCCTGTTACTCTAATGGTAGTTTATTTTGCTGTGCAGAAGCTCCTTAGTTTAATTAGAACCCATTTGTCAATTTTGGCTTTTGTTGCCATTGTTTTTGGTGTTTTAGTCATGAACCCCTTGCCCAGGCCTATGGCATGAATGGTATTGCCTAGGTTTTCTTCTAGGGTTTTTATGGTTTTAGGTCTAACATTTAAGTCTTTAATCCATTTTGAATTAATATTTACATAAGGTGTAAGAAAGTTTCAGCCTTCTACATATGGCTAGTCAGTTTTCCCAGCACCATTTATTAAATAGGGAATCCTTTCCCTATTTCTTGTTTTTGTCAGGTTTGTCAAAGATCAGACGGTTGTAGATGTGTGGTATTATTTCTGAGGGCTCTGTTCTGTTCCATTGGTCTATATCTCTGTTTTGGTGCCAGTACCATGCTGTTTTGGTTACTGTAGCCTTGTAGTATAGTTTGAAGTCAGGCAGCGGGATGCTCCAGCTTTGTTCTTTTAGTTTAGAATTGTCTTGGCAATATGGGCTCTTTTTTGGTTCCATATGAACTTTAAAGTAGCTTTTTCCACTTCTGTGAAGAAAGTCATTGGTAGCTTGATGGGGACGGCATTGAATCTATAAATTACCTAGGGTAGTATGGCCATTTCACTATATGGATTCTTCCTATCCATGAACATGGAATGTTCTTCCATTTGTTTGTGTCCTCTTTTATTTCATTGAGCAGTGGTTTGTAGTTCTCTTTGAAGTCCTTCATGCTAAAAACTCTCAATAAACTAGGTATTGATAGGACATATCTCAAAATAATAAGAGCTGTTTATGACAAACCCACAGCCAATATCATACTGAATGAGCAAAAACTGGAAGCATTCCCTTTGAAAACTGGCACAAGACAGGGATGCCCGCTTTAACCACTCCTATAAACACAGTGTTGGGAGTGCCGGCCAGGGCAATCAGGCAGGAGAAAGAAATAAAGGGTATTCAGTTAGGAAAAGAGGAAGTCAAATTGTCCCTGTTTGCAGATGACATGATTGTATATTTAGAAAACCCCATCATCTCGGCCCAAAATCTCCTTAAGCTAATAAGCAACTTCAGCAAAGTCTCAGGATAAAAAATAAATGTGCAAAAATCACAAGCATTCCTATACACCAATAACAGACAGAGAGCCAAATCACGAGTGAACTCCCATTCACAATTGCTTCAAAGAGAATAAAATACTTAGGAATCCAACTTACAAGGGATGTGAAGGTTTTTGCCATTACTTTAATGACAAAAACTGCAGTCACTTTTGCACCAACTTTGATATTACGAGCATCAACAGACGCATCTATACACATCCACAAACGCACGCTTCCTCACATCACGTTGCTCATGAAAGCTCACTTTGCCTTTTTGAGATTTAGTTGCTATTCTCACAACTTCAGTGTTCCTGAAGTTCAAGTCCACGTCATGAGATAAATGGAAGAGATGAATTTTCTGCCACTTTATTCACTATGTTGTTATCAATGTGTCCTTCAAGTGCGCCACTTTTGTGGAGGGAGTCAAGGGAACCGAAATCGAACTTGTCTGGAGTCTGCTAAGGGTGTGGAGTCAGAGCTCAGAGGCTGAGAACTGCCACTTATCAACAGAAAGGGTGATAACTGGAAGTGGGTGGGCTCAGAGACCACCGCACATGGTGTATCACAATGTCTTCCACAGCAGATGACTGCAGGCAGCTGAGATCCAAATTACACACTCTTTTAGACATTTTGTGCAATTATGCACAGCCTTTCATTACATGTACGTATGTCTACTTATATGTGTGAGGTGAGAAAGAGCCTTTAAGCTTTCATTTTTCTTTAGCTGAACTGAATTTATATAAAAGAAGACGTAGAAGTTGGCAAAAAGATGAAGTGGGAAAAGTTGACCATATTAATGGCAGAGGAGTTTTTCCTGCTGAATTTGATTAGCTGCGCTGAATTGATGTAAAAGAAGACCTGGAAACTGACAAAAAGATGAGACGGGAAAAGTTGACAATGTTAGTGGCACAGGAGTTTTCCTCCTGAATTTAAGCTCTTATCCCTGAAATAAAATAGGGAAAACACCATACCGCTTACATATCTGGCTCAGAAAGCATTGCCTTTTCTCTTTCTTTCTCTTGCTATATCTACTTGCTTTCCCTTTCTGCCCTGCTCATACACTATCACCACCAACACCACACACACACACACACACACACACACACACACACGTTTTACCAGAACCTTCCTGATTTTCTTTGTTGGTCCATTGAGTGTCCTATAAACAGCATGCAGCTGCTTGAGAAAAATCCACGCAGCTTTGGAGAGTGAAACTAGAAGGAATAAACTGTGTGGGGTGTATGTGTGTGGATGTATATGCTGTGTGTGCATGTATGTGTTTGTGTGTGTATTTGTGCATTATGTAAATGCCCATGTGCACATTTATGTGTGTGCATGCATGTGTGATAATGAATGTGTGTGTCTATGCATGTGTGTACATGTGTGCATGAATGCATGTGTGTATGTGCATGTGTTCAGGCAGCATAATCAGAAGACAGGGAGAAAAAGGGAAGCAAGAGAAAGAGATTGCCTACATACCTAAGGAATTACTGACTTAAATGGAATTAGCTCTTTCAATAACCCATCTACCCACTCCCCACAACAAAAGCAAAGTCAAATACAATTAGGGACGGAGGAATGCCTTTTTATCTAAGGGAGGAAGCATAAAACAAAAAGTAAGCAAGCTAAGAAAAATAGACCTCTACCTCAATTTTTTTTTCACCAAATCCAAAACATACTGCCTATAACATTGGCAGTTTACAATGGCAATTAACATCAATCCTAGGGTCTAATTAACCTCAATCAACAAGTCTAAGTAGGTTAATTAAATAGGATTTGGCTAAGCATGAAGCACAAAAATACAGCTGTCTCATTTAAATGTGATTTACTAAGGAAAGTCATCATTTACCAAAGTTTTTCTCTTTCTTTTCACACAGCAAAGCATAATGGGTGGTGGGGTTGTGGACAAGTGGGGATGTCATTCAGAGACTGATTCTTTGGGGGTTTCTTTGGTAATAGCCAGTCCCATATAACTTAAATATTATCTCCTGGTTATCTGCACTCATCTCAAGCTCATCTTCTTTATGAAGCATCAACTCATCCCTTTGTTGTTTCACTCATGTCCCGCCCACCCCCACCTCCTTATGTTATAAATTCCCTCCAGGTACAGAGCCTGTGTGATTCATCCTTGTCTTCTTAAAATCATCAAGCATAGTGTTTTGTGAGTAGTAAGTACCCAATTAATCGTTCCTTTAATTGGATTTTCAGCAAAATGCACTTTTTTCTCACCATAACCCCAATCATAATTTGGATTTCTGGGTTTTAGGATAAGACTGTCCAGGCCAGCCAGACATAGTGGCTCATGTCTATAATCCCAGCACTTTGGGAGGCAGAGACAGGAGCATTGCTGGAGGCCAGCAGTTCAAGACCAGCCTGGACAACAAAGTGAGACCCGTCATCTCCTCAAAAAATAATATTAACAAATTAGCTGGGTGTGGGGCATAAGCCTGTAGTCCCAGCTACTTGGGAGGCTGAGGTGGGAGGATAGCTTGACCCCAGGAGTTTGAGGTTACAGTGAGCCATGATGGCACCACTGCACTGTACTCCAGCCTGGGTGACAAAGCAAGACCCTCTGTCTAAAAAAAACAAAGAAGTAAACAAAGACTGCCCAGGCCCTCCATGGAGGGTGGCATCCCAATCGCACGATGTAGCCTTTCTCATCCTTTCCTTTCCTCGGTGCCCTTTTCACTATCCTGCAATTGTCCCCTCTGCATAATCCATCTTTCACCATGCTGTGGTCCAGGCCAACTTCATCAATTGTTGTATCAAAAGCCCTGAATATACTACTTTCAAAAGTACTCAACCGTGTCCACATTAGGACTGTCATGCACAGAGGCCACCACTTGGGTCCTGTCTTAGTTCATTCTCACGCTGCTAATAGCATACATAGCAGAGACTGGATAGCAGAGACTGGATAATTTATAATGGAAAGAAGTTTAATTGACTCACAGTTTCGCAGGGCTGCTGAGGCCTCAGGAAACTTACAATCATGGTGGAAAAGGAAGCAAACACATCATTCTTCACATGATGGTAGGAAGGAAAAGTGCAGAGTGAAGTCAGGGAAGCCCCTTATAAAACTATCAGAGCTCATGAGAACTCACTCACTATCATGAGAACAGCATGAAAGTAACTGCCCCATGATTCAATTACCACCCACAGGGTCCCTCCCACAACATGTGGGAATTATGGGAACTAGAGTTCAAGATGAGATTTGGGTGGGGACGCAGCCAAACCATATCAGGTCCCAAGGCCACACTGGCCAATTCTCATTCCACATCCATTCCATGATTATTCAATGTCTACTGGAAAAGTGTGCCTAGATGAATACATGATTTTTAAAAAGTATTTCAAGTTGCATAAGCATAGCTACCTTCTCAATCTCAGACCCAAATCTGACAGGTGACAGTCTGAGAGCTGACAATCTAAAAGTGAATAGAAGATCCTTCCTGGGCCTGAGTGCTGAGATCACAGAATCTAGATTGGAAAGAACCTTTGAAATCCGCCAGTTCAACTTTCTCATTTTACACATGTTGAATAATCCTGTGACCCGGGTCACACCACTGGGGAGACAGAAGCCAGAGTCACTGACAATAGCCCAGAGCTCCTTCTCTGGGCTTGTTGATCCTCTGGTTGACAGGGAGCTGCCATCACCCCATCAGGAATGAGAGCTCAGTGTCACACAGCTGGCTATGGCTCCATTGGATACACACAACTGCAGAGTCCAGCTGAATTATGAGGCATTCATCAGAGATTTGCTGTTATCTATTCCCAGGCTAGAAAGGGGGAGCACCACTCCATATGGGGACCACCATCCTGTATGAATCACCAACTGAGGACCAGGGATGGTGCTAGGCACTTATTTGCATGTCTAATCTGTTTTTGTTTTTGTTTTTCAGAAACAGTATCTCACTTTGTTGCCCAGCTGGTCTTGACCTCCTGGCTTCAAGTGATCCTCCTGCCTCAGTCTCCCAAAGTGCTGGGATTATAGGTATGAGCCACCACATCTGGCCCATTATCATATTTAATCTTAATGAGAAATTTTTTTAAAAAATCATTTAAATTCTTAGTTTTAGGCTTGAAAGCTAAGGCTCAATTTTGGTTTTCAAAGCACAGACTTTCAAATCATACATTTTTCACACCAGTTGAGCTAGAAAAGCAGGCAAGTTAGGTTAAAGATGATATGGGCAGTCCTGTCTAGAACTTTGGCTGACTAACTCATGAGCTACTTATCTTAGACAAAGTAGCTGCACGCTCTCTCTCTCTCTCTCCAATCTCATCTTCCACTGCCTGCTACACATTGATATTTGTTTTTTCCTTTGTTTTTAAGCAGACCCTGCCTAAAACTGCTCTTATCATATGGTGCCTAGAACTGCTTCTCTTCTGAATTCTTCCATGCCTGGTCACTCAGGTGACCCCACCCTCTGGTCACTCAGGAGGGAAGCTCAGAGTCATCGCCAACTACTGCCCTTACCTGCAATTCTGCTGCCGCCTGCAAGATCCATCTCCTATACTACAGTCACTGCCTGGGGAAGACCCCACCCTAGGTCAAGTATATCTTCCCCAACTCCAGCCTGTCAACCAAGACCAGTTCTTCATTTCATAGACAGTTTTCAACCTAAATATTACATCCCTGGCCAGCAATGTCTAACAAAACTTTCTGTGATGATGGAAATGTTCTATATCTGTTCAGTTCAATATGGTAGCCACTGGGCATATGTGGTTGTTGAGTACTTGAAATGTGACTTGTGTGACTATAGAACCAAATTTTTGGTTCCTTTGTTGTTCGTTTTTGTTTTTGCTATTTTATCTTAGGTTTAATGGATTTAAATCTAAGTAGCCCCAAGTGGCTAGTTGCAGCTATATTGGATAGCACGATTCTAGGCAAAGGTATCACTCTCTGGAACATGCCTTGCTGGTTCTCTATCCTTACATTTCCATAAAAGCAGGAACGGTGCCACTTTGTTCACTGCTGCAACCCCAGGGCTTAGATAAGGGCTTGACATGTGGTAGGCGCCCAAGACATATTTTTAATGAACAAGCTTAATCTGTCTCTTCCACCTGTCCAACTCTTTCCAATGTTCAAACTTTGATACTGTTTACATTTTGCAAAAAACTCAAAAGCATGTGAGATTACGTAGCTCATTTGGCTTATGAAATACTGGTAAGTCTGATGTATTCTCCTATGCTCATTTGCTTTATATTTTCCAATTTATTGAGGAAAGAGGTCAGGTCATGTGACCTTTGGATCCCACCACACCAAATGCTGGACATCACAAATAGCTGGGCTTGCTCACCATTGGATGCATGAACAGACTGCTTCTCTCATTTAGTTCCCTCACTGAGGTCTAAGGGCACCAACACCGCACTTTCTTCCCACCTCAGGCTTATCCTAATCCTCTGATCCTGTGGACTCTGCAGATACTTCTTCCAGGTCTGATTTCTCAGATGACAAAGGTGAACCTTAGCTGGTCTCAGTGCAGTAGTGGCTTCTCTTTTATAGCAGCTAGAGACATTCTCGGCCACACTTTGTCCTGATGCCCAAGAAAGCAGAAGAATGGTGTATGGAGAAGTCCAGCGATGTGCACATCACAAGAGCTATGCCCCTCTCTTATTAAAGGTGTGACCTTGACTGGGTTTCTCCAGCTTCAGAATCCAAATCATCAGAGTTGCCATCCCTGACTCCCGGGGCTGATGCAGCAAATGTCTGTGAAAGTATTTTTAAAGTATGAAATCCTGGACAAATGCAAAATACTTAAGTTGGCACACAGCTGAGTCACTGAGATTTTAGGCAAATTATGAGTGTAAAGTATTTAGTTCATTCATTCAATATTTACTGAGCAAAAGCATCATCCTGGTCAGTGGGTTAACCTCATTGAGTAAGACCAATGCAGTTCTAGACTCAAAGAGCATCATTCCAGTACTGGAGACAATTTTAACCCATACGCATAAGAAAGCATGTCACACTGTGGCATGAAAAGCAATGCAGGGTCATCCATGCAAGGATGAGTGCTGGAGGAGGCATGAACTAGATGCAGCTGGTGGGGCAAATAGGATGGTAGGCACAAAGGCCCTGAGGTGGGAAGGAAGCTGGACACTTGAAGCAGAAGTCAGGGTGGTGGATGCAAGAGAGGCAGGTCTGGGGCTAGGTGGCAGGTGAGGCTGAAGGGAAGGCCAGGACCAGGCCAGGGGAGCTCTTTAGATGGAGATTTTATCCCACGAGCAATGGAAACCACTGGAGAGTTCGAAGAAGGCAGTGGTATACGCAGATTGACATTTCTAAGATTCCCCTGTGAGCACTGTGGAGAGCAGATTGGGAGTGAGCAAGAGAAAACAGAGAGAACAGCTAGGTGGCTCTCACAGTGCCCTGGGCAAGAGATGGTCTCGATTCAACCAGCAGAGACAATAGAGTGTAGAGATGGATGTATAGATGCAACAGCTACTTAATGAGTAAAATCAACACTCCTTGATTGATTGGCTGTGAATGAAAGTGAAAGACAGAAATAATAATAATAGCCATGATAAAGCCCAAAGCAACATATCACCTACTATGGGTGTGTATTGTTCAATTATCACTACCTCCATGTTACAGATGAAGGCATGAGAGATTAATTAACTCACCCCTGTCCCAGAAGGAGTAAGTTGTAGAGCTGAGATTGGAATCCACACAGGTTGGCTTCAGAGTGTGTGAAGACTGTACAAGCCTCTTGTAACAAGGATGATGCCTGACTTTCTCCCTCCCAGTGCTAGGCACTGTGATAGGAACATCGTAGGGAGATGAGATATGAGGGTCTGAAGGGAAGACCACCCTAAGTACATCTTTGGAGGTGCAATCCTTGTGAGATGTTCAGTAAGCAGCTGGACACACCAGTCTGGAGTGCAGAAAAATATTCTGGACTGGGAATACAGAGAGTTGTCTACATCTGGATAATTGAAGACCTTGTATTAGATTGGGGGTCAGCAAACTATGGCCCAGAGGCCATATTCAGCCTGTCACCTGTTCTTGTAAATAAAGTTTTATTGGAACACAGCTAAGACCATTTTTGTACCTACCATCTATAGCTGCTTTCTTCCTACAATGGCAGGGGTGAAGAGCAGCAACACGGACCACATGACCCGCATACTTTCAATACTTACTGTCTGACCATTTACAAAAAATACTGGCCAACCCTGGTTTAGATGAAGTCACGCAGACAGAGGGAGACAATATATGAAAAGGGAATTTAACCATCACAGTTAAAGGCAAGATAGGGAAGAAATAACTACAAAGGGGGAGTGAGAAGGATGGAGAAGTATAAAAAAGAAAAAAGGAGCAAAGAAGGAAGACAGGAAATGGCATCATAGGAGGCAAGGAAAGAGTGTTACAGAAATAGGGAGTGGTCCACTGCATTAAATGCCGCTCAAAGGCCAGGAAAGATTATTGGAAACTCCCCAATAGATTCACCAAGATGGTGATTATAGGTAAATCTGGTGTTTCAGTTCAGGGCACTGTTGGGGCTGGAGGCTGGATTGAGGCAGGTGGAGGAGAAAGAAGAAAGTCAGATCGCAGCAGCACCATGCGTAAGTGATGTGGGTGCTGAGGCAGAGGAAGAGGCAAGGCAGTGGCTAAGAGATGAGGGCATGGTGGGTATTCCGTTGAATCAAAATAGTTTTGTTCTTAAGCTTAAAATGGATCTGATTAACTCTCTTACAATCAAAGCAAACTTGTCAGTTTTTAGATGGTCATTAAGTCAACACTAGATGCAGAGAATTTTCCACTTTGTAATCGGTGTGCGGTACTCAGTTTCACTTGATCGAGTGCAAATGGAGAATTTCACTAAATGAATATGAAATCGTAGCTTATAATTATACCTACAGATGGTAAGTTTCAAGTTGCTGATGCTTACTCTGTGTTTGCACCATCCCAAGTGCGTACATTTATTTACGTCGCACAATAACTCCGTGAAGTCTATATCATCACCTTCCTCACTGTATCAATACAGGGTCTGAGGCACAGAGAGGCCAGTCAGGCGACTTACCCAAGGTCAAACAGTATTTAGTAAAGGAGTGAGAGGTCAAGTCCAGTCCATCTATAATATACTTTTCTGGTAAAAGAATGGGACAAATTTTACATCTTCAACTACATTTAAATTAAACCTACATGTGCATAACATATTATGGTTCTCAGGGTGCATGCATATTGGACCTTCTTATAGTTTTGTGGAGGCAAACTGCATCAATATTGCTATGCTCTTACTATGATCGTGCACAGAGGCAAAAACTGAGGCTCACAAAGGCCAATTATCCCAACTAAGGTTACAGGTCAGTCAGTGACACCGCCTGGACCAGAAGCTAAGTTTTCTGACCAGTGGTCTGGTTCCCTGTCTATAGCTCATTGTCTTCAGGGAAAGGTATCAATGTTCCAATATTTGCAAACTAACAAAACATCTCTGCACCTTCAATGTTCTAATTCCAGGGACCAAGTATACTGCTTCATTCACTTTCCCAAGATCTTTCAAAAAAAAAACATAGTCTGAATTTTCAGATTGCTTGACACTGGCAGAGTGAAATGGTTTGCTGAGCTTTTCTAAAAATGACTCACCAGTAGCTAGTTTAATGTAACTTTATGTGCTACTCTTATGAGATATTTTTTCTTCTCAGTATATAAAATGTTTACTTAAGGGTACGTTGTTTTCTTCTTCTTCTTCTCCTCCTCTTCCTCCTCTTCCTCCTCCTCCTCCTTCTCCTCCTTCTTCTGTTTTTTTGGTTTGTTTTGTTTTTGGGGTGCTTTTTTTTTGAGACATAATCTCTTTGTGTTGACCAGGCTGGAGTGCAGTGGCACCATCATGGCTCACTGTGGCCTCGACCTCCCAGGCTCAAGTGATCTTCCTGCCTTGGCCTCCTAAAGTGCTGGGATTACAAGAGTGAGTCACTGCACTCAGCCCCTTTAAATATGATACTAACAAAATATCTTCAAATTACAACTTTCAAGTCAGTGATCTTGAATAAAGCTATAGTGACATTTTCATTTTGTTAGTAACATGTTTTCCTCTGTTTTAACATTTTGCCTATGTAGGCGAGAGCTAAGTGTCTCATATATCTCCAAAGGCAATTTACCGTGCAATTCCTTTTTATCTTCGCCCAAACTCAGCCAGAATGAAAAGATGTTTTCTCAGAATAATTCTGGGGTTCTACAAGAGTATGTGAGGAAGGCCTCTTAGCTTGACCCTATTCCACAGCTTGGTCAACATGGTACTAACCTGGTTTTCCCGGTCCTCCTGAAGCACGCTCCAGGCCCATGTTCTGGGAAATGCAAGAAGGTAGAGTGCTACTTCATCCACGGCAGTGCTTCAAAAGCTTGTATTATCAAGCATGGCTGCCTGCTCCCAAATTAAAGGTAGGGAGTCCCTCAATACAGGAATGCTTGTGCAATCTATACCCTGCGGCTTCTCTGCAGTGTTTCAGGTTCATACATTAACAGTCTTCCCTTTTTTTTTTTTTTCCTGAGACAGAGTCTGACTGTCACCCAGGCTGGAGTGCAGTGGCACGATCTTGGCTCACTGCAACTTCCTGCCTCAGCCTTCTGAGTAGCTGCGATTACAGGCACCTGACACCATGCCTGGCTAATTTTTGTATTTTTAGTAGAGACGGGATTTCACCATGTTGGCCAGGCTGGTCTCGAACTCCTGACCTCAGATGATCCACTCTCTTCAGCCTCCCAAAGTGCTGGGATTACAGGTGTGAGCTACCACGCTCAGCCAACAGTCTTCACTTTAAACTTCAGTGTGCAAAGACCTATGGTGCAAAGACCAAAAAAGTGTGAAAGACCTTCATGAAAAGACTGTTCAAACTTTATGGAAAGATCTGAAATTAAACCGAAGAATAATAAGAGGATATCAGGCTCCACACAAGAAGATTAATACTTTAAATGTATCTCTTCTGTCAAAGTCCACATATTAAAATAAATGCTAAATGATACCTGTAGGCACATAGCACTTTATAGTTCTCAAAGCAGATGCTTGTTTGAGCTGCAAACACTTTGGGAAGAGTAGGCTTTCAACAGATAGATACTGTTATCATCTTACTATCTTCATTTCACCAATGAAGAAACAGGCTCTGAATGCTATTTTATTTGCCAGAAATCAGTGGGTGAGTAAGTAATACAGCCAAAATAAAATCAGAGTATTGATCAAAGTTCCCAAATTGTGTTATTACTTTTGTTTGATTGGTTTGATTTTACTTGAATAGTGATTATAAAATTCATCTAGTAAAACTACTGGCCAAAAAATTTCTGGTAAAAAATGAGGAGGACTTTTCAAGACATAAAAGAAAGCTACAAATTACTGCTACAAATTAAAACAGTGTGGAGGCTGGCTGTGGTGGCTCATGCCTGTAAGCCTAGCACTCTGGGAGGCTGAGACAGCTTGAGCCCTGGGGTTCAAGGCTGCAGTGAGCTATGATCATGCCACTGCACTCCAGCCTGGGCAACAGAGGAAGACCCTATCTCTAAATAAATAGATAGATAAAACAGTGTGGAAATGGTTTCAGAATACCTAAATCATTTTAGGTTTACCATGGATGTGGTGGTGCATGAAGTAGAATAGAAAGTCCAAAAACAGTTAATTTTGAAATTTTCGTAGCATAATAGCCTTATTTAGAATTAGTGGCAAAATGATGAATTAATTGTTCAATAATTGGGTTTGGGACAATGGGATAATCATATTTTTTAAGTTAGATTATTATCTACACAATACCGAATACATTCAAAATAAATTAAAGATTTTAATGTAAAACACAAAATTATAGGAGTACTAGAAAAATTTTAAGTGGAATACATTATAGCCTTTGGGTGCAAAGAACTTTTCTTAGCATGACATCAAAGCTAGAAGTCATGAGAAAAAATATTCTTATAGGAATAATTGTACAATTGTTACATTTGTACTATTTGATATCAGTTGTCAAATTGTTTTAATGTTAATGACATGTAAAATGCTTAACATATTGTTTTGCATGATTTTTTTTTTTTTTTTTTTTGAGACCGACTCTCGCTCTGTCATCAGGCTGGAGTGCAGTAGCGTGATCTCAGCTCACTGCAACCTCCACTTTCCGGATTCAAGCTATTCCCCTGCCTCAGCCTCCTGAGTAGCTGGGACTACAGGCACGTGCCACCGCGCCCAGCTAATTTTTTTTTTTTTTTTTTGTATTTTAGTAGACAGGGGATTTCACCATGTTGGCCAGGATGGTCTCGATCTCCTGACCTCATGATCCGCCCACCTCGGCCTCCCAGAGTGCTAGGATTACAGGTGTGACCCACTGTGCCCGGTCTTTGCATGATTTTTTAAAAGCAGCATACGAAACTGTTTACTTCGTATTTTATGTTATTTTGAGAATGTAAATTAAAATACCTACAAGAAGAAACTATGAAAAATATCAGTAGTTATCTCTGGGTAGTAAGATTGTGACTGGTTTTTATTCTGTTATCTATTTGTAGTTTTTAAATATTTCTTATATTTGTAATTTTTATAGACAAAGAAGAATAAAATAAATACAATGAAATTAATAATTGTTTAAAATTTGCTATTTATTTCAGAGTTTTCTTGCCTATTAAATACTTATTTTTGTAAATAATAATGAGTTATCCTCAGCCAAACACGTAGTACCCAACTTTGACATCCTTCTCCTCACTGTCTTGCTACTTTGGCCCCTCTTTAAGCCAGCTGTTAGTAAACATTCTGCATTCATTTTCTGTTAGACTGTAGATCAATGTTCAAATGCAGTAAGCCCTGAGTACCTGTGAGTCCTAAGAAAGGATTGGCGTTACCTGTACCTCCCCCTATTAGGGGCAAACAAAGCCTTCTTTGTAGCCATCAGCATCAGCCCAGTGCTCTTACACGTTCTGACTTAAGACAGCGTGGAGCTTTCTGAAGGGTAAAGACAATGCGTAGACTTTAGAGGCTTATGTCTTCACCTTCTGCAAAGTCCAATAAAATGAAAATGGGAGAATGAAAATGGTACCATTGAAACTAAAGCAGGAAAGGGGACATTGGTGGGTGTGAAATTTCAGCAAAATTTAGATGAAATACTGGACAGAACAGAGAAACCTGCCTGTGTGAAATGCCTCCCTATGGAGACCAGTGGGAGCCAAAACTAACAGGCATGCAGTTAGGAGACCATTTAGAAAAGAGCTATCTTGTTCAGCAGAATACCAGACAGACTCAGGAATTGGCGGCATCAGAAACAAGCAGCATCAAGCCGTGTTGGCCTCCACTCTCCTCCCAGAACACTGTTATTCAAGTGCCCAATCCACCCCCTCCCACCCAAGTAGGAAGATGCTGTGTTTTGTTTTTGTTTTCTCATGGAAAAGTTAAATGAGAGAAGCTAGGGATATGGAAGTCCCAGCCTTAGCTTAAAGCCAAGGTGAATCATCAGACTGGAAACAGAGGTGTTTATTCAAACTGTGCATACAGCGTGATTACATCCTTGGCCCTTGGCAAAAACAGCCTCCTGGTCACCCAGATATTTCTGCAGAAACTGACTAGCTGCAGAGAAGGACCTCCACGTTCTGATTTGTGGAATTCCTCCAACAAAACAGCCAGCTCCCCACCACTTAACTCAAAATGAAGTTTTCTAGTTGGTAATCCCCATCCAAGGTCACAGAAGATATTAAGAAAAAGAAAACAACATGAGGAAGAGCCCAAAATAAAGAAAAAATGAAGTCAAAAGAGATCACAGTAACGCAGGAGCTAAAAGAAGAAACACAACACATTCTATTGCACCCATAAAACAAGAACAAGTTGTTATAGTAAAAGAAAAATCAGAAAACAAAGAATTCCTGAAAAGTAGAAATATCGAAGACATTTTAAAAATCCAAAATGTGGTTGGGATATAGGATAGAAGAAATCTACACACAGAGAACAGAAAATGAATATTCAATAAATATTAACTGCAAACATCTCACGTTCCAGGCAGTGTTTCAGGTGGTGGGAATACAAAGTGAACAAAACGGAAAGAAATCTCTGCCCTCATAGAAGTGACATTCCATGAAAAGAAGTGAAATATATGAGAAAAATAAGGTAGTAAAGGACAAATACAGATGACCCAATACCCTGGAAAATATGAATTCCAGAAAAAGCAGAGAACAGAGAGGTGGAATGAAACTGTCAAAGAAATAGTACAAGAAAATTTTCAGAACAAAAGCATACAATTCACTAAATTGAAAGAATTAAACAAATGTCTGTCACAACCAAAGAAAAAAGATACACATAACAACAGATCAGAAATCCAAAGATGGACATACCTAAACAATACACCTAAATATCTAGGTCTAAACATAAGTTACAGGCAAAGAAAAAGAATTAGAATTCTCAGTAGAAATAGTGAACACTGTAAGATGCCAGATTGAGGCCCAATATATTATGGAGAAAATTTTTTTAACCTAGATACCTATAACTAGTCAAATTGTTAAGTCAGTTGTGAGAACAGAATAAAGACATATTCAGATGTTCGAGTACTCAAACAATTTAGTTTCCATTAACTCCTTGTACATTGCTACTGGAGAATATTGTCTAGGATATTAGAAAAGAAATATCCTTGTCTAGCTCTCCTATCGGAGAGCTTCAAAATAAGTTCAGGGCTAATGGTGGTATGGAAGTCCAGAATTACAACAAATCTAAATTAAAATAAGGTGAAGGGACCAAGTCATATAATTGTGAATGTTATAATACAGATTTGAATGTGAATGAAACTCCAGACAATGTAGTCATAAATTTGCAGCAATAATCCATATGGCACATCAAAAGCCCAGACCTGCTCTGAAGAGCACAAATCCATTAAAAAGATCATTATTATGTAACAATCTTGAAAATGCCAAGCTGAGAAGTCATCTGCCTGGCCAAGTGTGATATATATATGTACATATATATATCAGAGTCTTTCTTTTTAACACTAGAGTCTACATATATATATGTACATATATATATATCTCAGAGACTCCAGTGTTAAAAAGAAAGAGGTGGATTGACATGTATGTATGGAACAATCTCCAGACATATTGGTAAGTGAAAAAAAGCAAAGTGTAGAATCCTTGCTTAGAACACCAACATTCACGCTATAAAAGTGAAAGGCACATTTAGAAATATGTTTGTATCTACAGAGAATACCACTGAAGAAAATTCAAGAAACATAGTAGTTTTCCCTGAGGAAGAGAACCAGGAAACTGGGAGACAGAAGGGGAAGAATTATTTAGTCTCACGGAATTTCTTTACCATACACATGTTTATCTAATCAAAAATTGATTCATTAAATTTACAAACAAAGTTAATGTCTACACTATAAACAGAGTTCAGGAGACTAAGAGAGAAACAGTCTTAGATAATCCCATCATACATCCTCAGAATTTTTAAAAATTTCTCTCCCACCTCAGAATTACTCAAAAACTCTCATGTATTTTCTCCAAGTCATTTTCTATTTAGTTACTAAAAATCTGGCTTGCAAAACAATGTGTACATGTAACTTAACGATGTGTACATGTAACTTAAAAGTACAACTTTTAACCTTACCACTTCCACATCATTACTAGCTGGTTTATTTTATCAGTCTCAATTAATATTACCTGCATGTAGATACATCTTTATACTTACATTTTCTTGCAAATTTTATTTATTCATTATTCTTCAAAACACTCGCATGGGTTAGTTTATTACTATCTATGTTAAAGAAAAGAAAATGAGATATTAGACAGTAAGTTAATTTCCCATTATGATGAATGAAGTCAGGACAATGAAGTACTTAATTGGGATCTAGAAATGTTGGGTTTTGTCGTATCATTAAATTGCATAGCCTTGAAAATGAGCCAAACTTTCCAAACATCAGGCTCCTGGCAAATGTTCAGCAGCATCTACTGCACAGAACACAGAATAAAAAAACATGAGAAAAACGTTTGTAGCTTGGTTTCTTCCTCCCTAAGAAAAATGTCTTTGGGGAGAAATAAGACTCATGGACCCATGGAAGTAATTACGTGAAATAGAGCTCCATGCAATTAGTTTCAACTAAATAATATGGTAAAAAATGTAAAAAGAACTTAAAAAATGTCCCAGTCGCAGTGCTTAGAAAAGGTTTTGTTAAGGGGAGAGGATTTAAGCCAATATTGAAGAGTGGATGAGATTTTTTATTAAACAGATGATCCAAGTATCCAATGTAATTTAAATAAGAAACAGTTTACATAAGTTTACCTTGGCCATGTTGTTTCACCCACTTAATGACCTAATTAGATCACTCACCATCACTCATCATTTTGTGGCAAGGAGTTGTTAGAAAATTCCTTCTCTTCCCCTTCACTCATCACTCTTCTCTTTCCCTGCTCTCACTCTCTTTCCCATTCTTCTTTCTGTCTCCTCACCTCCCCCCAACAAAATAAATGGATCAACTGTAAAGTTATTTTTGAAAAATTTGAGGATGTTATCCTTGCACATTCTATTACAGACTTTTGCGTGGACAGAGACAGAGGTAAAGGTCCAACTACATGTTCCACAGGTCTTCCACGTTCCATTATCCATTTCAACAGACTTTTTTCACCCTGAATTTCACATGATGTGTCAGCTTGAATTCTTCCAAGTTTATGGTGGAGAGCACGTGGAACCATGACATGGAGAAGGACCTTTCCTTCGCTGGCCTGCAAATGTGTTCAGAATTCCCTGCTTCACTCAGGGACCTGCATTAACATGTTCCATCTGCCCAAAGCGAGCCCTTTGTGGAAGCATGGAGACACCAGTTACCCAACTTACCTCGGCTTCCACCTGTCCAGGGGGCCTAATTGAGAGAAAGCCATTGACAGCATCATCAGGGGTGCTGGTGTGTCAGGCAGGACATCACAAATTCCTCAACTCTCAGACAGGTTTTGCTCTCTCCTTCTGGCTATGGTCCTGCATCCTGCTCTCCTAAAGCAAGCCCTCTCTTTACTTAAACAGATTCATTCTACATCTGGTTGCTGCCTGTCTCAGTAGCCATTTTCCATGACGTACAGCTGTGCTGCATCAGACCCCATGGCATTTCTGCCCCAACCCAATCACATCAATTCACCACTAGATTCCCAGTCCTCACGTGTTGATAGAGCTGTCTAGGGCGACACAGCATCCTACTGTTGAGAAGTTACTCCAGAAAGTTCTTGGTGTTTTTCTCCTGCCTTTCTTTGTGTATAACAACATGCCTCTGCCTAATGCTGAAGACACTTTTTCCAGAAATTCATCTGCTATAGGTGACGATTCTCAAACAAACAGCGTTTTGGTTGTCTCAATACTACCACTGCTTTCTTAATGATTCCTGGTACTGGGGGTGATTTGGGAGATGGATATTAGGGCCAAGGGTGAGAAATGCTGAAATTCTGCTCTGTCAATGTTATGACAACATTTCCAAAGAAAGCACTCTCACAAGGGACTCCAGCCCATGGGAAGACAGGGTGCTCCTTTATTGCCATCTGGGCTTAGAACCCACACCCAAGGCTGGGCCTTTTTGCAACCTCAGGCTGGAGCTCTCAGTTTAGGCTCAGGCTCCAACCAGGGTCTTTCCTTTCTCTTACAAATCCCAGTCCTTAAAGGGACGGACCACAGCTACCAGCAGCATTCCCAGACCTCAAACCTACACTGGAGAAATGAGAGGAGGGCCAGAGGCTGGCAACTTCCAACAAAGAGAGGTGGCTCACGGGGCCTTGCCTTTTAAAGCATGGTGACCTTGTCTACTTGTAAAATAGCCACTCATGGTCTTGGGATGTGACAAATTAGTCAGTGACCCTCCATTCAGGGAAGGGAACTGGGAGGCAGGAGGAGACTCAGAACTTGCCTCTCCCTTTTGCAACCTTGAATCACTTTACGATACTTGGTGTGTGTGTGATCAGTTTCTCCCCAGGAATCGCAAGCCTCCTGAGAGCAAGAGCACACATATGTCCTTTGGAGGTTTTGTTTTCTGGGTTTTGGTGTTTTTTGTTTTTGTTTTTTGTTTTTTGTTTTTTTGTGAGACCGAATTTCGCTCTTCTTGCCCAGGCTAGAGTGCAGTGGCGTGGCTCACTGTAACCTCCACCTCCTGGGTTCAAACAGTTCTCCTGCCTCAGACTCCCAAATAGCTGGGATTACAGGTGCCTGCCACC
>NW_012105076.1:1491460-1494257 GCF_000951045.1 Mandrillus leucophaeus | reverse complement strand
AAATGGTATTGTTCCCTGGTCCAGCACAACCCGCAGCTATACATCAGTTTCCTGCAAGGTGAGTCATGGTAACGTGAGAGCGTGGGGCACACAGCCCATGACAGAAATTATGTCAACTGCATTTCCTTCTCCAAAACAGATTAGGAGTCTTGGTGGCACTGATCCATTCAAACTCACTCTTCATGCTGGATGTCACGCACACACTGATGGCCCTTGAGACGCAGAACCAAGCCCAGGGAGCCACTGGCTTTGTCATTTGCACGACTGACCTACCTCGGCCCTTGGAGGAGGGACGTGGCCAGGGGCGTTGTTCTCCGAGGGGTCTGTTGATTTTCTATCCAGTCAGGGACTGCTGTTCTAGGCTTTCTACCACTTAATCTCAGTTTAGTCTCTCAAGGATTTTTACTCTGTGGACGTCCCTGTGAAACTCGCCTTCATGGGAATCAGAGTTGCTGCATAGCGACAGATAGACAAGCCTCCCTGAAAAGCTGCCAGCCCAGGCTGGGGCTTTGATAGCAGAAGAGGAGGCTGGAAACTGAGCGCCTGGGAGCCAGGCTCCGCTCCCTCCACCATGACGGGCCTCTGTCCAATCTATGCGAATCTGAGAACAGCAGCCATTCAGCCAACCAGGAGTTTACGTCCAAATGAGTCTTCCCACGACCTCAATAGCATCCCCAGGCACAGTCCTGCAGCGGCACCATTCAGAGGCCGAGGGTCCTACACCCTGGGCTCAGAGTCCCCAGACACGGACTTTGCTTCCTGCTGCCGTCCTTCCTAGACCAGACTCCAGCGGGGAGAGCTGTGCTGTTGTCCACGCTTGGGCCTCAGCTGGCCAACAGGAAACTGTCTGGTTTTAGAGGAATGCAGTCACAATAGGCCACCGCCTGACCAGCTTCTTCTCAGATGAGACTTTCAACAGCTACCTCTTGCAGCGGTGGCAGCTGTCCCCCTTTAAGGCTTTCATGTCACCTTCCCCTGTACCCCTGCCCTTCACAGACACGTCTTACCCAGGCAAGCCTTTCCAGGTCACCCCCAAACAAGCCCAACCCCTGGTCTGTTTCCCTGGACGCTTTCTCACATCCCTCCTGTATCGCCTGGCTCCTGCTAGACAACGTGTTCCTGGAGGGCAAGGTCTGAATCATGATTTTTCTGTGAGCCTTTACACGTGGCATAGTCCCCAAATTAAAATTTAAAATTTCTTTGTTAACTTTTTTTTTCGGAGACTGGATCTCACTCTTTCACCCAGGCTGATGTACAGTGGTGCCGTCATAGCTCACTGTAGCCTCCAACTCCAGGGTTCAAGCAATCCTCCAACCTCAGCCTCCCAGGTAGCTGGGACTACAGGTGTAACCCATCACAACTGGCTGTAGGTATTTTAAGTTGCATTCTCAAAATAGCATAGAATATGGAGTGAACAGTTTTGTATGCTGCTTTTGCATGATTTTTATCATGTAAAATTATATACTAAGCATTTTACATGTCATTAACAGTAAAACTATTTGGCAACTGACATCTTTGAATGACTACCTTTGTACAATTGTACAATCATTCCTATAAGAATATTTTTTCTCACAATTTCTAGCTTTGATGTAATGCTAAGAAAGGCCCTTTGTACCCAAAGGCTATAACATATTTCTCTTAAAATTTTCCTAGTACTCCTATAGTTTTGTGTTTTCCATTAAAATCAACCTCCAAAAGTGCTGGAATTACAGGCATGAGCCACTGTGCCTGGCCAAAATTTAAAATGTATTAAGGATCTAATATGTAGTTGACATTCTACACGTTTCAAAGATGCCATTCTCATGATAATCATTTAAATTTCTTCATCACCATTTTACAACTCCGCTTTTACGGAAGACCTAGAGCCATTAAGTAATTTGAGATTTGGGGGATAATAATCTAACTTTAAAAATAGGATTATCCCATTGTTCCAAACCTAATTTTTGAGTAATTAATTCATCATTTTGTCACTAATTCTAAATAGGGCTATTATCATATGAAAATTTAAAAGTCAACTATGTTGCCCAGGCTGGTCTTGAGCTCCTGTACTCAAGCAATCCTCCCTCCTCAGTCTCCAAAACTGCTGGCATTACAGACATGAGCCAGTGAACCTGGCCAAAATTTAAAATTTACTAAGCATCTAGTATTTAGTTGACATTCTACATATTTCAAAGATGCCATTGTTATGATGATCATTTAAATATCATCATCACCATTTTACAAAATCACTTTTAGGGAAAACCTAGAAGGAGTAAGAAACTTGTGCAAGGCCAGGCGCCGTGGCTCACGCCAGTAATCCCAGCATGTTGGGAGGCTGAGGTGGCTGGATCAGCTGAGGTCAGGAGTTCAAGATCAGCCTGGCCAACATGGTGAAACCCCCTCTCTACCAAAAATGCAAAAATTAGCCTGACTTGGTGGCAGGTGCCTGTAATCCCAGCTACTGGAGAGACTGAGGCAGGAGAAACGCTTGAACCTGGGAGGTGGAGGTTGCAGTGAGCTGAGATCATGCCATTGCACTCCAACCTGGGCAACAAGAACAAAACTTTCTCTCAAAAACAAATTTAAAAAAAAAAAAAAAAAAAAAAACTTGTGCAAAATCACATTGGTGATCAACTGATTCCAGAGAAGGACATTGCCATTAACAGCCTTAATTACACATAGTAGGTGCTCAGTAAGTGGCTAAGTTGAGAATTAAATGCAAAAATGCATTCAAACGTTATCTCCCTGCCATACACTCTGCATCTCATTTAATATAAATTTTCTCAATTTTAGGGAAATATGCAAAGGGACTGAAATG
>NW_012105076.1:1486133-1490675 GCF_000951045.1 Mandrillus leucophaeus | reverse complement strand
TTTTTAGTAGAGACGGGGTTTCACCATGTTGGCCAGGCTGGTCTCAAACTCCTAACCTCAGGTGATCCACCCACCTGGGCCTTCCAAAATGCTAGGACTATAGGAGTGAGCCACCGCACCCAGCCTCCTTGGAGTGTTTGAATTCCCGGAAGCCACTTTGGCCTTCCTGATCTCAGCTCCCCTTCTTTGAGTCAGCGTCTCATTTGGTAACATCCTGCTGCAGCAGCAGGATCCTGTGGCAGTTTTGCCTGGATGGTCTCGGACTAAACGAGACTTCCTGAAAATAATTCAGAACACAGCCGCCCTCCTCATCAGGCTCCTGCTGGTAGGTGGAGCCCAAGCAAAGTTGTAAATCCTCTGGTTCCCATGAAACCCAGCACTGGTCATCTCCTGTTGCCTTCAACAAGCAAAAGAATCCAAGATTTAATGGGCCAGTAATTTGAGATATCCTTGAACTTAAAAATCACAATAAAAACAAATGAAGACAAGAAAGCAAGCATCATTTCACCCAAAATGATCACAACCTGAATATAGTTAGCAGTTGGCAGAAAGATGGCTCATTTGTGGGGCAGAGATCCGCGTTCAAGTTCTAGTTCTAGTTCATCTACTAAGTAGCTATTTGATCTCAGGCAACTTGGTTCACTTGGACGTCCATCTCTTCATCTGTAAATGAGGAGGTGCAAAGTCTAAGGCCACTTTCATCCTCGTAAATTTACTAAGTTTAGAAACATTTAAGACTTCTAGCTAAAAGTGTGATAAAACAATTGATTTGTGCATTTGTGCATTTATAAAAGTAAATTGGTCTTTAAGGTGCACAGTCTTGGCTATCAGGGGTAAAACAGTCCCTCCATCACTTTACTCAGATAACGTTAAAAATATTCAAAGTGTACAAGGGGCAATTTTGTGTGAATAATTTTGATTTAGTTTTCTTTTTTAAAATAGGAAAGTCAAGTGGTGGGAAACACTGGTAATGTGAAACTAAGATCAAGGCCAATAACAACATTATGATTCTGACTGTAACTTTAAGTCACCCACAAGCCACGTCAGTGCTCACTGGAGTACGGTATCTAAGAAGCACACATTTCACACAATGATGGAAATTCATACAAGTGTACACATATGAACTTCTGCATTTCTGCCCTTGTTAAGGTTATTTAACATAGTTAATCTATTCTATAATTCAGAGGAAGTTGCATTTGACAAATGTACTTGTGCAACGTACGTCTGGAGAGGTTCGTTTGGAAGAGAGAGGGAAACGCCTTTCTATCTAAATATTACACCAACCCAGAATAAGTTATTATATTTTCTCCCAAAGAATGATAGGTTATCAAGTTTAATCCATAATAAACAGCTTCTATCAAAAACAGTTACCTGATTCAAATAATATATATTTCATCCACTTTAAACATTGTCCAGGCAAATCATGGGTGGAAAGCGGGGTATGGTTAGGGGTCACCGACTTTACCATGAAGCCGCTTTATTCTCAGCTGCCTTCTGCTACCAGAGCCTTTGACAGCTGACATATTTCCATCATTGCTGCAGGGAGAAATCATGAAGTGCCATCCAAAGAGACTCGAGGAAGTGCTAAGTGACAGCAGGGAGAGAAAACATTGTCACACAGGCTCAGAGAGGCAACAGCTCTGTAGGAGTGGAGGAGTTCTAGCAACTTCTCCGCGTTTCAATGGCACGCATGCAGCGAGTTAGAGGTATGGACTGTATTAGGAATTAAATTGTTCCCACCGCTGCTCTGCTCCTCTAGGCCACAATCACGTTGGAGGATCATTCTGAATTTTACTTCCGCAGCAAGCTCTGTCTGGGGAAGGCAAATGTGCAGAAGAGAGAGGCTTCATTCAAAATCTGCACAATCAGTAAGAAAAACAGAGAGCAGAATCTGAGACTAGCTCAGGGAAATGTGCAGTTAAAGAATATGAAAATAGAGGCTGGGTGAGATGGCTCATGCCTGCAATCCCAGAACTTCGGGAGGCCAGAGCAAGAGGAGGGCTTGGGGCTAGGAGATTGAGGCCAGCCTGGGCAACATAGTGAGACCCTATCTTTACCAAAAAGACAAAAATAAGCCGGGTGTGGTGACAAGCACCTGTAGTCCCAGCTACTCAGGAGGCTGAGGCAGGAGGATCATTTGAGCTCAGGAGTTTGAGGCTGCAGTGGGCTGTGATTATGTCACTGCACTCCAGCCTGGGTGACAGAGCAAAATTCTGTCTCTGAAGAAAAAAACAGAGAGTATGGAAATAGGGTAGGAAATATTTCATCTCTGATGAGATTTCAGGACAAATGACTGGAAAGTAACAAGAAGATTACAGTTTGGGTGAAGGGAGCCAGTGGAGGTGGCTGGGAGTTCCAGCACAGTCACCGTGTGACCCAAATGTCTCTTGAGAACTCCAGTTCTAAAAAACAAAGGCTGTAACAGACACATAGATCTCAAACTTTTAGAACAATGTAAAGCATCATATGGTGGGGAAAAACAGAAGAGCTTTGTTAGACCCACCTGTGTTCAAATCTTTTTCCAAGCTTGTGCAAACCCAAACAAGTTCAGTTTCCTCATCTACAAAATGGTGGTGACCATCCTGCCTTTTAGGTCTGACAGGCATTGAAGATGATGCAACTTGCAGGGCTTTGAGTTAGCTCTCAGGAAAGAGCAGTGATTATTATTTTATTGCAGAAACCACCAGGGGACGGTAAATGCTTAGTGAGGAAGGTGGTGTTTGCCTTGGCTGATGCTCTGTGGTGACGTGAACAAGACTCTGGGATTTGAGGGAGGCCACCTGACGCCTGGCAGACATCGAAACCACTCCCAAGGCCCATGTGTCTGGCAAACTCTTTCCCCCTCTCAGCATTGAAAATGGTATTGTTCCCTGGTCCAGCACAACCCGCAGCTATACATCAGTTTCCTGCAAGGTGAGTCATGGTAACGTGAGAGCGTGGGGCACACAGCCCATGACAGAAATTATGTCAACTGCATTTCCTTCTCCAAAACAGATTAGGAGTCTTGGTGGCACTGATCCATTCAAACTCACTCTTCATGCTGGATGTCACGCACACACTGATGGCCCTTGAGACGCAGAGCCAAGCCCAGGGAGCCACTGGCTTTGTCATTTGCACGACTGACCTACCTCGGCCCTTGGAGGAGGGACGTGGCCAGGGGCGTTGTTCTCCGAGGGGTCTGTTGATTTTCTATCCAGTCAGGGACTGCTGTTCTAGGCTTTCTACCACTTAATCTCAGTTTAGTCTCTCAAGGATTTTTACTCTGTGGACGTCCCTGTGAAACTCGCCTTCATGGGAATCAGAGTTGCTGCATAGCGACAGATAGACAAGCCTCCCTGAAAAGCTGCCAGCCCAGGCTGGGGCTTTGATAGCAGAAGAGGAGGCTGGAAACTGAGCGCCTGGGAGCCAGGCTCCGCTCCCTCCACCATGACGGGCCTCTGTCCAATCTATGCGAATTTGAGAACAGCAGCCATTCAGCCAACCAGGAGTTTACGTCCAAATGAGTCTTCCCACGACCTCAATAGCATCCCCAGGCACAGTCCTGCAGCGGCACCATTCAGAGGCCGAGGGTCCTACACCCTGGGCTCAGAGTCCCCAGACACGGACTTTGCTTCCTGCTGCCGTCCTTCCTAGACCAGACTCCAGCGGGGAGAGCTGTGCTGTTGTCCACGCTTGGGCCTCAGCTGGCCAACAGGAAACTGTCTGGTTTTAGAGGAATGCAGTCACAATAGGCCACCGCCTGACCAGCTTCTTCCCAGATGAGACTTTCAACAGCTACCTCTTGCAGCGGTGGCAGCTGCCCCCCTTTAAGGCTTTCATGTCACCTTCCCCTGTACCCCTGCCCTTCACAGACACGTCTTACCCAGGCAAGCCTTTCCAGGTCACCCCCAAACAAGCCCAACCCCTGGTCTGTTTCCCTGGACGCTTTCTCACATCCCTCCTGTATCGCCTGGCTCCTGCTAGACAACGTGTTCCTGGAGGGCAAGGTCTGAATCATGATTTTTCTGTGAGCCTTTACACGTGGCATAGTCCCCAAATTAAAATTTAAAATTTCTTTGTTAACTTTTTTTTTCGGAGACTGGATCTCACTCTTTCACCCAGGCTGATGTACAGTGGTGCCGTCATAGCTCACTGTAGCCTCCAACTCCAGGGTTCAAGCAATCCTCCAACCTCAGCCTCCCAGGTAGCTGGGACTACAGGTGTAACCCATCACAACTGGCTGTAGGTATTTTAAGTTGCATTCTCAAAATAGCATAGAATATGGAGTGAACAGTTTTGTATGCTGCTTTTGCATGATTTTTATCATGTAAAATTATATACTAAGCATTTTACATGTCATTAACAGTAAAACTATTTGGCAACTGACATCTTTGAATGACTACCTTTGTACAATTGTACAATCATTCCTATAAGAATATTTTTTCTCACAATTTCTAGCTTTGATGTAATGCTAAGAAAGGCCCTTTGTACCCAAAGGCTATAACATATTTCTCTTAAAATTTTCCTAGTACTCCTATAGTTTTGTGTTTTCCATTAAAATCA
>NW_012105076.1:1475277-1484983 GCF_000951045.1 Mandrillus leucophaeus | reverse complement strand
TTGCCATTAACAGCCTTAATTACACATAGTAGGTGCTCAGTAAGTGGCTAAGTTGAGAATTAAATGCAAAAATGCATTCAAACGTTATCTCCCTGCCATACACTCTGCATCTCATTTAATATAAATTTTCTCAATTTTAGGGAAATATGCAAAGGGACTGAAATGGCTGAGATATGGTTACATAATGACTTTTCAACAATGTCAGGTACAAGAAGGTTTTTCTTTATGCTGATGAACAGCTTTCTCTCTCACAGAGGAATAAACAAGTGGGAACAGTTGTTCACTGAAGCAGGAAAAAATTACTCTCAAAGAGCTTGACCACTGAAGTGAGATGTGAGATTTTGGAGTCTCCAATTCAGGAGATTTTTGAAACAGAGAATGGAGAAACCAGCTGTCCTGAATGGATGAGTCATCCAGCAGGTCCTGGTGTCCGTGAGGCTTAAGCTGTGTGCTCATAAGTGGCCGCCTATGAGAGGCGTCCTTCATCCTTCGTCTTAGGTGTCCCCAGGCCTAGAGTAGCGGGCCTCTCTTTTGAAAACACTCGGGCTAACTGCAGAAATGGAATTTCACACTCAAGCACAGAAAATGCCTGGTGGCCATTAGGTTGGCTCCAGACAAAATTGAGAGGTAGTATTTCACATTTGTCTTGAATTGTTCATCTTCCCTTTTCTCCAAACCTGTTCCCATATCCTCCTTTTCTCACTCCTCCCTTTCTCTTCTCATTTTTTTGTTTGATCAAATTCTTCCCCACAAACAGTTTTTGCTCCTTCTGCATGCGTACTGTGCACACAATAACTGCCTTTGAAGTATCCACCCTCCAGAGCCCCTCTGGCCTTGTGGTTACACAAAACACAGATCCTGGTCCTGATGCAGGTAAGTGGGCATGACACCCTCCCCAACACCCACCAGCCTCATCTGTGACATGGGGTTCCTACCATGAACCCATCTCCATGGATGCTTTTAGTCCTTTTAAAGTTGGCTTCCGTGGGATGACAGCAGTGCCAGGGAACTGACCTCAGCACCACGTCCCACACGTGCAGCATCAAGCACCCTTGTTATACCCAAGGAAAATGAAAATACACACCTTTCTCTCTCTGGCAACAATTTTATTTCAAGGCAATTGTTATTCATTTAATCTCTACTTTTATGAGTAGTGTCTTACATGAATCGGTAATCAAATTTATAAGAGAATATACAAAGACTTCATCAGAAGCTTTTATCTTGCACTGAGATCATAATTAAATACTGTCACAAAAATGAATAGTTTGAGACTGATCTGGTAACGACTGTGCTCACATCTTAAAGTGAGTTTATCTAATGATGAATGGTTACGTTTTTTAAAGCAGGGGAGATAAGAGGTGTGTCTGCTGCTACAAGCAGGCGCCAGGCTCCTAAGAGCGGGCCCATTTTTCCCCACCCATATCACTGTGGCACGTTCTAGAACTAATGCAGAGTGGATGCATTTCTTCAGATGGTGAGGGATCTTCCTGAAATAGCAATTGAAGTTAGCTATGAAAAGTCTCACTCTAACGTACACATGCATGGATCCAGTTATGAGAAACCACCACTGAGATTGTTCCTCTGGTTTCTTGTGTCTCTCTGTCTCCCGCCATGGAGCTTTGTGGATACAAATGACCTTAGGACTCAGCAATGAGCCAGATGGGCAGAAACACAAAGCCAGAAGCTGGGAGTTGTTAGGCTTCGCAATGATAAATCACTGTTCTACCCTCCCTGTTATGACTCTGAATTTGTAACATCTTTATACAGGCAAGTCCCAGCTAGGAGAAGTTTAATTATTTATAGCTGCTGCTAGATTCAATTTTTATAAGACTTGAACGCATGTATAAGTACTCTGTAGTCAATAAAGCGAATAAGGTAATATCAGGATGAATGTGATGTAAAAGGACTTTATTATAGTTTAGAGAGAAAGGCATTCTTCATATTTAACCAAAGTCCACTGTCTGCTGTGAACTGAGTCTCTGAAAGCTCATCCTCCCAGCACAGCAACAACCTAACATGAAACAGAGTTAGAACAAGCATCTAGTGGCACAAGCGAAATGCAGACTTAGAGCAAAGCAAAGTACAGAATTTTAAGTACAGCAAAACTGGTAATCCCTTCCTGGGTCACAGCTATTGCCTGAATTGATGATACCAATTCTTTCAACCAAGTTTATCTGTACATCCCAATGTCTAAATGATGGTTTCTTGCTTTTCGATTATTTATTAATGTGTTGCAAAACATTGCTATTGGAATCTTTGATATTATTTTCAGTGATATTGAGCCCTTCTGATTAAACACTTTATATATTCTACTATTTCTGAAAATAAATTTTTTTCACTGGTCAGCATCATTTGATTTGGAAGTTCTACTTTGAAAATGAGAGGGAGAAAGTGATGACTTAGACTTATACAGCATTTCTAAATTTTGGGAGTGAAATTAGTCAGCAACTTAACTTTAAAATGTTAGTTAAGTTGCTGTTATTACATGTTCTCTTTGTTTGTTTACTATTCACTTTTTTAAAATTGCCCCATTTTGTATCTCTACAATCAATGACTAGCTGAAGACCTAGATAAAGGCAAAAATCCTGTCCACTCATCCATTTTTGCCTTCAAACAAACAAACATTGAACATTTACTATGTGCAGGACACTGTGCAAGACACTGGTGGTTTCATGAGCCAGGACAGGTCCCTACCCTGGGGGAGAGGGTGAGTAAGACACAAAAACAAAGGTCTCAAATAAATCATTGTATACATGGTCACAGAGGCATGTGGACAAGGTACCATAAGGGACCTGTGTTTATCAGTTTTGCGTTGCTATAAAGGAACATCTGAGACTGAAATTTATGAAGAAAAGATTATTTGGCTCCCAGTTCTGCAGGTTGTGCAAGCACGACCAGACATCAGCGTCTGCTTGGCTTCTGGGAAGGCCTCAGAAAGCTTTTAGTTATGGTGGGAGGGAAGGTAGCCAGCATGTCACGTGTTGAGAAAGGGAGCAAGAAAGAGAAAGCAAGAGAGAGACGAGGTGCCAGGCTCCTTTAAACAACCAACTCCTGAGTGAACAGAGCAAGAACTCACTCATTACCATGGGAAAGGCATCAAGCCATTCATGAAGGATTCACTCCCATGACCCAACACTTCCCACCAGGCCCCACTTCCAACACTGGGGATCACATTTCAACATGAGATTTGGAGGGGACAGACATTCAAACTATGTCAGGGACCAAAGGGAAGATAGCTAGCTCCATCCAGGGTATTCATGGAAACTTGCCCCCAGAGGTAACCCACTGGATTGGCCCTGAGGTATGGGTAGGAGACCATTTGGCAGACAAAAGTGAGGTAAGCCCAACAGAAGGAGCCACATGAGGGCAGGCACAGAAGGCTGGAGGCCAGGGCATACACTTAGGGACTGAAAGGCATGCTCCAAAGTCTCCCGTGCAGTGCGTTACAGAGAAGCAGCAAGAAGTGAGGTGGGCAGAGTCAGCTACGCAGGGCATGGCATGCGGTGACAGAGATTTGGCCTTAACCGTGAACATGGAGGAGAGATTTCCCTGCATTAATCATTGCATGATGATCTTGCTTTCTATTTAACTGAGAAAGCGAAGGTAATCAGAAGAGAACTTTCACATGCTCTCCTCGCTTGTCTGCCCACCTATCTGCATCTGGATCACTATATCATGTCTTTCCTTCTATTTCAAAAAAGCAATTGGCCAAGACTCCAATTATCCAGAGGCAAGCAGCAGTGGGACAGCTCAGCCAGATGGGACCAGGGGATGAGACATGATGAGCAGCACCCCAGCAGAGGCAGCAAACAGGCTGCAAATGTGTGTATCTTAACACCTCCAGCTTCTGCCAAGAAGAGCTCCCTCTCATCCACCCAGAGCCTACCTGGGAGAGTTAAAAGACAACATTTTTTTCCATATTCTTATAACTTTTATTACAGCACACTGTTATAATTGTTATATTTTATTACTAGTTATTGTTTTTAATTTCTTCCTGTACTTAATTTATAAATAAAACTTTTTCATAGCTCTGTATATATAGGAAAAGAACACAACACGGCCAGCTCGCCATGTCCATGGGTTCCACATCTGCAAATTCAACCAACCTTGGATCAGAAATATTTTTTAAAAAAATAAAAATAACCATGCAACAATAAAAAATAATACAAATAAAAGCCAATATAATATAATAACTATGTACATAGTATTTACATCATATGAGGTATTATAAGTATATTAGTCTGTTTTCACACTGCTGATAAAGTCATACCTGAGACTGGGCAATTTATAAAGAAAAAGAGGTTTAATGGACTCACAGTTCCATGTGGCTGGGAGGGCTCACAGTCATGGCAGAAGGCAAAACGCACATCTTACATGGCGGCAGACAAGACAGAATGAAAGCCAAGCAAAGAGGGTTTCCCCTTTGTAAAACCATCAGATCTCATGGGACTTATTCACTACCATGAGAACAGTACAGGGGAAACCACCCCTGTGATTCAATTGTCTCCCACCAGGTCCCTCCCACAACATGTGGGAATTATGGGAGCAATAGTACAAGATGAGATTTGGGTAGGAACACAGCCAAACCATATCAATAAGTAATCTAGAGAAGACTGAAAGTATACAGGAGGTATAGATTATATGCAAATATTAACTATTTTATATAAGGAACTTTTGAACACCTGTGGGTTTTGGTATCTGCCAGAGATGCTGGAACCAGTCCCCTGCAGATACTAAGGGCAACAGTACACATAGGGTTCCATACTATCCAGGGTTTCAGGCATCTACTGTGGTCTTGAAACATACCCCCTGTAGATAAGAGGGGACTACTGTATTTAGATTGCTGCATACTTTAAGAAGCACAGTCTACCTCCTCTTTCTCTTGGAGGGTCTATTTGCAATGAGGAAATTGAACAGAACAGATTGCATAGGAGTGCCCAAAACTACTTGTAGGAGCCTTTCACCTTTAAGACTCAAGCATACACATGTCAGCACCTAGATTTTGAACAGACTGAATATTTAACCAAAGGGATGAAGTCACCTAAGACAGGTTGCTGGATTGTAGACAAGGGAACAGTGCTATGAGCTGAATGTTTGTGTTGCTTTCCAAACCCATGTATGGAAACCTAATCATCCATGTGCTTGTATAAAGAGCAGGCCCACTGGGAGGTGACTCGATCATGAGGACAAAACCTTCATGAATGGAATAAGTGCCATTATCAAAGAGAACTAGTTAGCCTCTTCTGCCACATGAGGATACA
This sequence comes from Mandrillus leucophaeus, assembly GCF_000951045.1. Classification (NCBI taxonomy): domain Eukaryota; kingdom Metazoa; phylum Chordata; class Mammalia; order Primates; family Cercopithecidae; genus Mandrillus; species Mandrillus leucophaeus. The sequence goes on along the minus strand of NW_012105076.1, from coordinate 1,479,722 downwards.
GAAGGTGCTGTCTGTGAGGAAGGTGGCCTCACCAGACACTGAATCTACCAGTACCTTGATCTTGGACTTCCCAGACTCCAGAACTATGAGGAACAAATATCTATCATTTATTAGCTACTCAATTGATGGCATTTTGTCATAGCTGCCCAAACAGACTAAATCGAGCCATACTCATGTGCATTCTATGAAGGTTGACGGTGGTGTGCAAGGTGCATTAGAAGGGGTGAGAGCAGAAAGGAAGACAGCATCCCATCACGATGACTGGTATGGTTTGATTGTGTCCCCACTCAAATCTCATCTTGAATTCCCACATGTTGTGGGAGAAACCCAGTTGAAGGTAATTGAATGATGGGGGCAGGTCTTTCTTGTGCTGTTCTCATGATAGTGAATAAGTCTCATGAGATCTGATGGCTTTATAAGGCAGAGTTTCCCTGCACAAGCTCTCTCTCTCTTTGCCTGCTGCCATTCATGTAAGATGAGATTTGTTCCTCCTTGCTTTCCACCATGATTGTGAGGTTTTCCCCAGGCATGTGGAACTGTAAACCCAATTAAATCTCTTTCTTCTGTAAATTGGCCAGTCTTGGGTATGGATGAAAATATGAGCAGCATGAAAACAGACTAGTACAGTAAATTGGTACCAGAAGAGTGGGGCACTGCTGAAAAGATACCTGAAAATGTGGAAGTGACTTTGAAACTGGGGAACAGGCAAAGGTTGGAACAATTTGGAGGGCTCAGAAGAAGATGGGAAAATGTGGGAAGGTTTGGAACTCCCTAGAGACTTATTGAGTGACTTTGACCAAAATGCTGATAATGATATGGATAATAAAATTCAGTCCGAAGTGGTCTCAGATGGAGATGAGGAACTCGTTGGGAACTGGTGCAAGGGTGACTATTGCTATGCTTCAGCAAAGAGACTGGCAACATTTTGCCCCTGCCTAGATATTTGTGGAACTTTGAATTTGAGAGAGATGATTTAGGGTATGTGGTGAAAGAAATTTCTAAGCAGCAAAGCATTGAAGAGGTGACCTGGGTGCTGTTAAAGGCATTCGGTTTTAAAAGGGAAACAGAGCATAAAAGTGCAGCAAATTTGTAGCCTGACCATGCAATAGAACAGAAAATCTCATTTTCTGAGGAGAAATTCAAGAAAACTGCAAAAATTTTTATAAGTATTGAGAAGCCAAATGTTAATCCCCAAGACAAAGTAGGAAAATGTCTCCAGGGCTTGTCAGAGGTCCCCGGGGCAGCCCCTCGCATCACAGCCCTGAGGCCTAGGAGAAAAAAGTGGTTTCATAGGCTGGGCCCAGGGTCCCCATCCTGTGTGCAACCTAGGGACTTGGAATCCTTTGTGCCAGTGCTGCAGCTCTGGCTGAAAAGGGCCAGCATAGAGCTCAGGCTGTGGCTTCAGAAGACGCAAGCTTTAAGCCTTGGCAGCTTGCATGTGGTGTTGAGCCTTCAGCTGCAGGGAGTCAAGAATTGAGATTTCGAAACCTCCACCTAGATTTCAGATAGGTGAGCAGAAAAAAATGAGGAGAGCAGGTGGAAGTTCTCTTCTGATCATCTTTGCTTTCTCTGTTAGATAGGAAGGAAGGAAGATCATCAACTGAATGAAGAAGGTGCAAGAGGGCAGAAAGGACAGTGAGTCCTGGCAAGGGCCAGGAGCACTGAGTGGACCATAGAGATGGAGCCTGGCTGCCACGTGCACTCAAGTCCCCCTGGAAGCTCAGGGTCATGAAAGAGACTTAGAGTAGTAAGCCTGGGCATGTGATTTTCTCTGGACACAGTTAGTTAAGGGGTGCAGGCAGGTCAAAGCATCATTGTGGACAGGGCAGTGAAGGAAGTGAGTGACAGAGGAAGAAGGCTGCAGCTGGAGCCCAAGATGTTTGCAATGGAAATACAGACTTTGTAGCTATTCCAGGATGTGACTGTGGAATGGGGAACTGAAGTGGTGTCTAGAATGAGATCTTTGGAGAATAGGTCAGGGAATAGAGAGACCAGCTTATGTACAGTACATGGGTATTTAAGTCACCAAGAGTTAAAGCAATGGTCATATTGAAAAAACCAACAGTGAGCAGGGGAAGGGCCCTGGGGTTGTAGATGACTGTAACAGTGACTGGTCAGTCTAACATGCAATTCAAATTCAGGGATTCCAGAAGAGGAGGGGAGCAAAGTGAGAGTCTCTGCGGAAGTGGCCATGCAGAGAACATGGCGGGTCCCCCCTCCACCCAGAGGCTCAATACTGGGAGGAATACAGGTGATGAGATGCTGTTTTTGGAGAAGGCAGTAGGGAAATGAAGCATTAACCTAGGTAGCAAGAAACTTGGTATTTGAGACATTTCTTCTCTTTTTAATTCATACCTAATAGTTGTGCGTGTATTGGGAGTACACGTGCTATTTTGATACCTGTATACAATGTGTGATGATTAAATCGGAGTAACTGGGATCTCCATCACCTCAAACATTTATCTGTTCTTTGTGTTGGGAACATTATTCTTCTTCTGTTCCCTCTCTTATTCTTCTCTTATTCACTATGCATATTTGTAAAAATATAAAAAAGAGTGATGATATTGAGGCTAAAGATAAAATCTGTTCAACGTTGGCTTTATGGGGGAAGGACATCATCCTAGCTCATAGAAAACATGAGTCTGTTAATACTGAACTGTGCCTACTGTGTTTGGCTGGAGAGGCAGGAAATCCAGTGTGACAGCTCTGAGCACTCCATGACCAGTTACTTTGGTCTTTGTCCTGAGGAAATATAATAGGCAGCTTGCAACAGTGCACCATTGTTCACATTACATGAGTGGGAAGATTAAGCTCTTAATTAACAGGGAATGGGTAATTGATCATTGATAAATGCCTGAAAGTAGTCATGATTACACATGGGGCCATGAAATTGATCATTGTCTTTTTCTCCGGAAATGATCATCATTGCTTATGAGTAACTTTATAATGAACACTGAGCTCCACCAAATCACTAATCACCTGGGAATGAGAGTTGTGATTCGGTAGAGTGCAGGGTTTTCCCATTGTGGGAGTCTTCCCACTCTTCATATCAGCCCCTTTGAGAGGAAGATTTCCAGATTTAAAACACCCAGAAGAAAAAGGAGCAATAGAGGGAAAAAATAACAAAAAGAAAACCAATGTTTTTAAACAAAAGTGATTTGAATTCAACACCCAAGGAAACCTGGTAGCAAAGTGACTTTAAAGATAATAACTTAAAATCACATTATTAAACCTTGTTCCCAGCACTACTCCCACTGGCACCATCTTTGTAGGGGGGGAAAGAAAGGATGGGAAGGAAGGGAAGTAATTACAGGTATAAAGACAGAATAACAGCCAACAAGATTTAAAATTCACCTCCATTTCCTGGCTGTAATGGTCTCAAGTTGAAGATTAACTTTATCCATGTTCTTCATGTTACTGTTTTTCCAAAAAACCTTCTTGCTTAGCTATGTTCAGGCAAAGAAAGAAACAATGGGGTTCTTTCAAGTCACGGCATCTGTGGTATGTCTTCAGCAGAAAAGTTCCTCTCCTGTCAAACCTGCTGTTACCCTGGTGCTAAGAGCATCTATATAAATAAACATGAATGGATGCAAGCATGTAGCTGTATTTTGCAAACACAAACAGTACTTCCTAGTAATGTCATAGCGTGAACTGCAAAAATGAAAGGTTCACCAGGAGAATCTTCACGAAGAGGTTCTATAAATTGTCAGCACCGGACGTGATAGTTAACACACAGAGCCTTGATCAGCCGTTGTGCAAATGTTTATTCAGACAGATTTGGAAGGGGAATTATGATGTATTCCTCCCACTGCACTTGCCTGTTTGGTCAGGCAGCAGTTAGCTCAGATTGTATGAGAAACTCAAGAGCTGTTTCAGATGACTCTGACCTGCCGAACTAGAACTTGGGCTCACTGCGCACAGCACATTCACCATGCACAATAGGGGTCCATGCAGGTGGACTCACTCAGCACACCAGACCTCAGGCAATCAAGATTTGTGGAGCAGAAGCCGGAAAGTGATTTTTCACTTAACTGCAATGCAATGACAAAAGCGTGTGTGCTTCATCAAAACTCCACTCACCGTAACATTTATTAGAATGTCTCCCAAAGTAATTTAAAAATTAGTTTTTATTGAGAAGAGTATGTGAACTATTGTGCAATGAATATTTGCACTATTCATATTGTGCAAAATGAAACACCCCTGCAAATAAGAATCAGTCTGCCTTGACACCCCAAGTTCCACCTCACCTGATTGGCATCACAGGAAGTTAAAACAAAGGCTGACTTTCTTTGTCTCCCCTTTCTGCAAACACACAAGCATTCTTCATTCATACAAATACTGACCCAGTTAAGACTATATAATTGTTTCTCACAGGGTTTGTTCAAGCATGCTTCTTTTTTTTTTTTTTTTTTTTTTTTTTTTTTTTTTTTGGAAAGTCGTTATTT
>NW_012105076.1:1472601-1475012 GCF_000951045.1 Mandrillus leucophaeus | reverse complement strand
TGTTTCCTCTGCCTCTCTTTTTTCGCTCTCCTTCGTTTTGTCACACCCTCTTCATCTCTCAGAGCTCTCCTAATGCCTCCTCCCAATGAACAGGGACTTCCACAGGTCTGCCCCACCTGGCAGGACCCATGCTTACCAGTTATCTGGTTCTTTCTCCCAGCTCCAGAGTCCATGGGTCTCATTTTGGAAACAAATTCATGTCTACCTATTAATAATAGATAATTTTTCATAACATTACCTCTTTCATGTAATGTATTTGCACCAAAATTTGACTTCAAGCCAAAGAATTAAAAATCCAAATCCCTGTCCCCAATTCAATCTTTCTTCTCCCAGGACAGATGAAGAATCTCCTATCACTAACCCAGGAGAACACTTATGAGTTGTGAGCTCCAAAGAAAAATCTGAAGCAGCCAGGCACATTTCATGAGCCCCGTGCAGTGGATTCATGGCTCCTGCCTTCACTGATGCCAACTGAACTATAATAAAATAAAGAGTCACACCATCGTCTTCATCAGACTTGTTAATTTTGTAGGAAGTAGCCACCCCAAGCCTCCCCAAAACAGATTCTCATATTCTCTAACCCTAGAATGGAGGCTTAGAGGATTAGAAGTTCAGAACAATTCCAGAGAGTTTGGTTTTTTAATGCTAATGAGGATAACTTGAATGGAAAACTATTAAGTAGTGTTATAGAGGAATCTGATCAAGGTGGTTCTGCGTAGAATTAAGGAGATGTTGTAAGACGGAGCCCAGGTGGAAGTCAAAATGAGACGCCCACCAGAGGGCATTCCCTGGAGGACTTCCGATACTAGAAACAGGAGGTTGAGAAGTTTGTCCAGAACATGTGCTGGGATGGCCAGGGAAATAGTGTTCTCTTTTCTCTAGGAATATGAGTTGCAAGCAAAATGCAAAGCATCCCCACAAAAAAGAAACTATACTTCTAAAGTTCATGACAAAGGCAATGCCCTGAAAATGAGCTTTCATTAATGTGTTAAACTGAATGTTCAATGGATACTAAAATTGAATAATGGGAGGTGTCTTAGTCCATTCCAGCTGCTATAGCTAAATACCTTAGACTGGACAATACATAACAGAAATTTATTGTTCACAGTTCTGGAGGCTGGGAAGTCCAAGATCAAAGCATCAGCAGATTCTGTGTTTGACAAGGGTTTCTTGCTTCATAGATGGCACCTTCTTGCTATGTCCTCACATGCCAGAAGGGGCAAACAGGTTTCCTAAAGCTTCTCTTATAAAGGCATTGATCCCATTCATGAGAGTGGAACCCTTATGACCTAATCCCCTCCCAAAGGCTGCACCTCTTAATACTATTGCATGGAAGACTAGGCAATGTATTAATTTTGGGAGGGCATAAATTTTCAGCTCATAGCAAGGAGTACGATTCTTCTTTCTTACTAATTTTCACTGCAGAAGATGGACCTCCACTGGCTGACACTCCTCACTTCTCTGTAAGTCTTTGCTCACTTGGTTCCTATGAAAAATGGTACATTTAACTGATGGTGAAATCTGAGGTAGAGTTTCGGGAGGATTGGTACCAGTTCTTCTTTGTATGTTTGGTAGAATTTGGCTGTAAACTCATCTGCTCTTGGGCTTTTTGTTGTTGCTGGGAGACTTTTTATTGATTCAAGCTCACTATTTGTTACTGGTCTCTTCAGGATTTCTATTTCTTCCTGGTTTAATGTTGGGAAGTTGTATGTTTCCAGGAATTTATCCATTTCCTCTATGTTTTCTAGTTTGTGGGCATATTGTTGTTTCTAGTAGTCTCTGATGATCTGTTGCATTTCTGTGGTAACATTTGTAATATCTCCTTTTGAATTTCTGCTTATGTTTATTTGGACATTTTCTTTTCATAGTCAAGCTAGGAATCCATCAATTTTCTTCATCTGTTTCATTTTGTTCCTCATTTGTATTGTTCTTTTTTCTCAATTTCATTGAGTTCTCCTCCTATCTTTGAAGTAAATAACTCCATATGCATGACTCTTTGTCTTAGGGAAAAAGCTGTGCGCAGAGAGCCGGTGTTCTCTGTGACCAGTGCTGTGAGTTGCACTAAGTCTCACAGTTGTGAGGTGAATTGTGTCCCTGCCCCACCACCCAATAGACATATTGAAGTCCAAATCCCAGTGAGAGATGAAGCCAGCTGGACTTCCTGGGTCAAGTGGGGACTTGGAGAACTTTTCTGTCTTACAAGAGGATTGTAAAATGCATCAATCAGCACTCTGTAGTAAGGATTGTAAAATGCACCAATCGGCATTCTGTGGCTAGCTAGAGGTTTGTAAAATGGACCAATCAGCACTCTGTAAAATGAACCAATCAGCACTCTGTAAAATGGACCAACCAGCACTTTGTAAAATGGACCAACCAGCAGGACGTGGTCAGGGTCAAATAAGGGAGTAAAA
>NW_012105076.1:1468053-1472116 GCF_000951045.1 Mandrillus leucophaeus | reverse complement strand
TGTAATCCCAGCTACTCAGGAGGCTGAGGCAGGTGAAATGCTTGAACCTGGGAGGTGGAAGTTGCAGTGAGCCGAGATCATGTCACTGCACTCCAGCCTGGGTGACAGAGCAAGACTCCATCGCAAAAAAGAAGAAGGAGAAGAAGAAAAAAAAAAACTGGACACACACCAAGATAAACAGGGAGAAGGCTATGAAAGTGCAGAAGTGGAGATCTAAGTGATGCAGCCACAAGCCAAGGATTGACAGCTCCACCAAAAGCTAGGAAGAGATAAGGAAGGACTCCCACTTATGGGGTTTGAAGGGGAAGAAGACCCTACCAACACCTTAATCTTGTACTTCTAGCCTTCAGAACTATGAGACAACAAATTCCTATTGCTTCAAGCCATCTAATTTGTGGTACTTTATTATGGCACCTGTAGCAAACCAGCACACCCACCCCCACACGTGGCCTCCCTGATCCCTGAGACACAACAATATTGAAACTGGGCCAGTGAAGAACCTTATATTGGCTTCTAAGTGTTCAAGTAAAAGGAAGAGTTGCACGTGTCTCACTTTAAATCAAAAGCTAGAAGTGATTAAGCTTGGTGGGGAAGGCCAGCGCTGTGCTGCCTGGTAGTGAAGAGGGGCCTGCCTCTGGGCTCAGTATTCACAAGCACGCTTGGCTGTCAGCCCTAAGGCCACATTCTCCAACTTTGCTCTTTTTAACTTGATATTTTGCCCCATCTGTCTCTCCTAGTTTAAATTTTCAAATTCTTTAGATCCCCAGCAGAGTTGAGAATGGCATTTATGGGGAGCCCTTCAAAAACACCAGCCTCACACAGCTAAATAAAGTATACCACACAACCCTCCACACTGGGGGCAATCTCTTAGGAGACAAAAATTATCTTTCCAAGTACGTATTTCTTGTCCTATAACTTCCTTCGGTATTCCATACGTTTTTCTAACAACATAGCTAAATGGAAAGTTGTTGAAAGAAATAAAGTTAATAAAATCAAACAGTTGTTGAAATAAAGAATGTTGACCACAACTGTCATACTATGATATAAATCCTAATTTTTAGGTTAAACATAGTACTATAATTGCCTTAGGATAGAAAGAACTGGGAGTTTTAAAATGAGAGGCCAATGTTCAGTGCACTGTGGCAACCACAGAGAGGAAGACAACCCTAGACAGACAGCTGCCACTCCGGCAACTTAGCGTAACATCCGCATTTGGAGACGAGGAGGTGGGGTCCCAAAAGCAGCAAAGTGCAGAGCTCATTTTCCATTTCGAAGTCCAGATTTTTTTCCAGGATTCCAAATTGTTATCATGAAAGTGCTTCACTCACTGCCAAGGAAAGCATTTCCATTTGACACAGTGCATGTCTTATTTGCAAAGGTATGCTTCCCTGATCTTGCTGCAGCCTTGGGAGATGAAAAGTGCGCAGCTCAGGCTCCTGATTGGGCCAAAGCTTCGGGACAGAATCAGGGACATTTACCAGGAACAAACAGCCCAGCTTATACACTGGCCACAGTGAAGGTAATCAGTGGGGAAATGAGAGTCCATTGCATTCTGCTGATTTTTAAGTTGACCTCCACTCGTTCTTCAGAGGCATCTTCTTTCACAAACTGGGTTATACCATAGTTCATTGCTTTGCTTACAGGAGCCTCTTGCATCTCCTCGTCTCTGATCCTGGAAACAAGTTCTCCAGCCTTTTACATCTGGCCACAGACTGGGTGAAGTGTGAGCAGCTGGAGGACAATTCTATTATCTCCAGAAGCTGCTCCTCTACCCACAGAATGATTCTGAAGCCTCTAGGGAGGCATAGCAAATGCACTTCCCTACTCCTCTATTTCCGTCATAAATCACAACGGGCGGCACCACATGCACACTATACTTCACTTTCAGAGCTCCATAGAGTTCCAAGTCAGCTAAGGGCATATCTTCTGTGTCGTGCATACTTTATTTATTTATTTTCATTTTATTTTATTTGAGACAGAGTCTCACTCTGTCATCGAGGCTGGAGTACAGTGGCGTGATCTCAGCTCACTGCAGCCTCCACCTCTCAGGTTCAAGCGATTCTCCTGCCTCAGCCTCCCAAGTAGCTGGGATTACAGGCATACGCCACCATACTCAGCTAATTTTTGTATTTTTAGTAGAGACGGGGTTTCACTACTAAAACCTGTTGGCCAGGCTGGTCTTGGTCTACTGACCTCAGGTGATCCACCCTCCTCAGCCTCCCAAAGTGCTGGGATTACAGGCATGAGCCACCGTGCCTGGCCCATAATTTAGCTTTAAAAAGTAGATACACTTCCAAGAAAACAATTGTTTGCTCAGCTACAAGCATGCCTCGTTTTATTGTGCGTTTCTTATTGCTCTTTGCAGATGGCACGCTCTTTACAAATTGAAGGTTTGGGGCAACCATGCATCAAGCAAGCATCTTGACATCATTTTTCCAACAGCATGTGCTCACTTAGTGCCTGTGGGTCACATTTTGATAATTCTCACAATTTCAGACTTTTTCATTATTATAATATCTATTATGGTGACCTATGGTTAGTGGTATTGCACATTACCACTGTAATTGTTTTCCCTATGTAAGGCAACAAACTTAACCTGTAAATGTTGTATGCATGTCTTTGGTTTTGCTGACCAGCCATTCTCCCATCTCTCCCTCTCCTCAGGCCTCCCTCTTATGTGAGATGCAAGAATATTGAAAGTAGGCCAATGAATAACTCTACAATGGCCTCTGAGTGTTCAAGTGAAAGGAAGAGTCACACATCTCTCACTTGAAATCAAAAGCTAGAAATGATTAAGCTTAGTGAGGAAGGCATGTTGAAAGCTGAGACAGGCTGAAAGCTAGGCAGGCCTCTTGCACCAGCCAAACAGTGAATGTAAAGGAAAAGTTCTCAAAGGAAATTAAAAGTGCTACTCCAGTGCACACAGGAATGATAAGAAAGTGAGACAGGCTTGTTGCTGATAGGGAGAAAGTGTGAGTGGTCTGGATAGATCAAACCAGTCATGACATTCCCTTAAGCCAAAGCTTAATCCAGAGCAAGACCCTAACTCTCTTCAACTCTATGAAGGCTGAGAGAGGTGAGAAAGTTACAGAAGAAAAGTGTGGAGCCAAATTGGTTCATAAGATTGAGAGAAAGAAGTTGTCTCCACAACATAAAAGTGCAAGGTTCTGAAGCGCCAAGTGTTGATGAAGAAGCTGCAGCAAGTTATCCAGAAGATGCAGCTGAGATCATTGATAAAGGCGGCTACACTAAACAACAGATTTTCAATGTAAACAAAACAGCTTTCTATTATTGCAAGAACATACCATCTAGATCTTTCTTAGCTAGAAGGGTGAAGTCAATGACAGATTTCATAGCTTCAAAGGGTTTTGAGGCTGACTCAAAGTTAAGTGAAGGGTTAATACAGCTGGTGACATTAAGTTAAAGCCAATACTCATTTACCATTCCAAAAATCCTAGGGCCATTAAGAACGATGCTAAATCTACTCTGTCTGTGCTCTAGAAATGGAACGACAAAGCCCGGATGATGGCACATCTGTTTACAGCATGGTTTACTGAATATTTTAAGCCCACTGTTGAAACTTGCTCAGAAAAAAATATATTCTGTTCAAAATATTACTGCATGTTGACAATGCAACTGGTCACCCGAGAGCTCAAGAGGTGCACAAGGAGATTGTACAAGGAGATGAATGTTGTTTTCTTGCCTGCTAACACAGCATCCATGCTGCAGCCCATGGATCAAGGAGTCATTTCAACTCTCAAGTCTTATTATTTAAGAAACACATTTCATAAGGCTGTAACTGCCATAGACAGTGATTCCTCTGGAGGATCTGGGCAAAGTAAATTGAAAACTTTCTGGGAAGGATTCACCATTCTAAATGCCATTAAAAACATTCACAACTCGTGAGAGGAGGTCAAAATACCAACATTAACAGGAATTTGGAAGAAGTTGATTCCAACCTTCATGGATGACTGAGGGATTCAAGACTTCAGTGGAGGAAGTCACTGCAGATGTGGTGGAAATAGTAATAGAACTAGAATGAGAAGTGGAGCCTGAAGATGTG
>NW_012105076.1:1464030-1468003 GCF_000951045.1 Mandrillus leucophaeus | reverse complement strand
CCTATGTAAGGCAACAAACTTAACCTGTAAATGTTGTATGCATGTCTTTGGTTTTGCTGACCAGCCATTCTCCCATCTCTCCCTCTCCTCAGGCCTCCCTCTTATGTGAGATGCAAGAATATTGAAAGTAGGCCAATGAATAACTCTACAATGGCCTCTGAGTGTTCAAGTGAAAGGAAGAGTCACACATCTCTCACTTGAAATCAAAAGCTAGAAATGATTAAGCTTAGTGAGGAAGGCATGTTGAAAGCTGAGACAGGCTGAAAGCTAGGCAGGCCTCTTGCACCAGCCAAACAGTGAATGTAAAGGAAAAGTTCTCAAAGGAAATTAAAAGTGCTACTCCAGTGCACACAGGAATGATAAGAAAGTGAGACAGGCTTGTTGCTGATAGGGAGAAAGTGTGAGTGGTCTGGATAGATCAAACCAGCCATGACATTCCCTTAAGCCAAAGCTTAATCCAGAGCAAGACCCTAACTCTCTTCAACTCTATGAAGGCTGAGAGAGGTGAGAAAGTTACAGAAGAAAAGTGTGGAGCCAAATTGGTTCATAAGATTGAGAGAAAGAAGTTGTCTCCACAACATAAAAGTGCAAGGTTCTGAAGCGCCAAGTGTTGATGAAGAAGCTGCAGCAAGTTATCCAGAAGATGCAGCTGAGATCATTGATAAAGGCGGCTACACTAAACAACAGATTTTCAATGTAAACAAAACAGCTTTCTATTATTGCAAGAACATACCATCTAGATCTTTCTTAGCTAGAAGGGTGAAGTCAATGACAGATTTCATAGCTTCAAAGGGTTTTGAGGCTGACTCAAAGTTAAGTGAAGGGTTAATACAGCTGGTGACATTAAGTTAAAGCCAATACTCATTTACCATTCCAAAAATCCTAGGGCCATTAAGAACGATGCTAAATCTACTCTGTCTGTGCTCTAGAAATGGAACGACAAAGCCCGGATGATGGCACATCTGTTTACAGCATGGTTTACTGAATATTTTAAGCCCACTGTTGAAACTTGCTCAGAAAAAAATATATTCTGTTCAAAATATTACTGCATGTTGACAATGCAACTGGTCACCCGAGAGCTCAAGAGGTGCACAAGGAGATTGTACAAGGAGATGAATGTTGTTTTCTTGCCTGCTAACACAGCATCCATGCTGCAGCCCATGGATCAAGGAGTCATTTCAACTCTCAAGTCTTATTATTTAAGAAACACATTTCATAAGGCTGTAACTGCCATAGACAGTGATTCCTCTGGAGGATCTGGGCAAAGTAAATTGAAAACTTTCTGGGAAGGATTCACCATTCTAAATGCCATTAAAAACATTCACAACTCGTGAGAGGAGGTCAAAATACCAACATTAACAGGAATTTGGAAGAAGTTGATTCCAACCTTCATGGATGACTGAGGGATTCAAGACTTCAGTGGAGGAAGTCACTGCAGATGTGGTGGAAATAGTAATAGAACTAGAATGAGAAGTGGAGCCTGAAGATGTGACTGAATTGCTTCAATTTCATGATAAAAATCTAATTGAATTGAGCAAAGAAAGTAGCTTCTTGAGACGGAATCTACTCCTGGTGGAGGTGCTGTGAACACTGTGGAAATGACAACAAATTACTGAGAATATTCCATAAACTTGATCAGTAAAGCAACAGCAGGGTTTGAGAGGCTTGCCTCCAATTTTGGAAGTTCTACTGTGGGGAAAATGCTATCCAACAGCATTGCATGCTACAGATGAATCTTTCCTGAAAGAGTTCATCAATGCAGCAAACTTCGTTGTTTTACCTTAAGAAATTTTCACAAACACCCCAACCTTCAGCAGCCACCACCCTGATCAATCAGTAGACATCAGTGAGGTAACACACTCTACCAGCAAAAAGATTACAACTTGCTGAAGGCTGATGATTAGCGGCATTTTCTAGCAATAAAATATTTTCAATTAAGGTACGTCCATGTTTTTACACATAATGCTACTGCAGTTGTACAGTGTAGTATAAACATAACTATGACATGCACTAGGAAATCTGCATAACTGTCATTGTTGCAATATTTGCTTTATTGCAGTGGTCTGGAACTAAACCTACAATATCTTTGAGGTATGCCTGTATTTGGGAATAGTTTTCCCTACAAAGGGAAAAAATGCATCTGTACTTAAAGTTAAAAATGCATATAGCATTATTCTCTCTGCTCCCATCATTCTCTAAAATCAGCAGAGATCTGGGAGAGCCAAATGCTTCTTACAACAAACCCATGACCAGAACCCCTTAATTGTCAGCTGGTTCCATATAGAGCTCATAATAGTCAATAGTTTGTCTTCAAGCAGATCTTAGCTGAGAGGGAGCACAGACTTTGAATTCAGACACTTCTAGGTTTGAATCCAGCCTCTACTCATTGTGAACTGCTTGATGAGATATTTAACCTTTCTGATTTTCAAACTTTTTATCTCTAAAATGCAAATAGTAATATGTTTTTCCAGGAAATTATTGTGAAATTAAATAGTATGTGTGCAATGTACCTACCCTCTGTAAGTGATTCTGCCAAATGTAACATTTATTTGCCCAATCAAGAACGGAGACTGGGTGCTGTGGCCCACACCTGTAATCCCAGCACTTTGGGACGCCAAGGTGGAAGGATCACTTGAGGCCAGGAGTTCAAGACCAGCTTGAGCAAAATAGCAAAACCCCATCTCTACAAAAAATTACAAAATTAGCCAGGCATGGTAGTATGCCTGGAGGTTGAGGTGGGAGGATCACTTGAGCCCAGGAGTTTGAGGCTGCAGAAAGCTATGATCTTGCCACTGCACTCCAGCCTAAGCAAAATAGCATGACCTCATCTCTTATTTTAAAAAAAAAAAAAAAAAAAAAAGAATGAGGTGATAATGATGATGATGATGATGATAGTAAATGCTTATGTGGCATTTAAGACATGTCAGGCATTGTTCTAAACTCTCAATATTGATTCACTTAATCTGCACATGGACCTACAAAGTGTTCTACAGATAATGAAATCAAGACCGAGGGAGGTTAAGTAACCTGTCCAGGGTCACACAGCAAGTAAACAGTTGAGCCAGGACTCCGTTCCAGACAATCGCTCTTCAGTCCATGTTCCTAATCATTCCTCTGGGTTGCCTCTTGCTGCGTAGTGATAATTACAGTGGTCCTGACTCCCAATTTTCCCTTCTAAAGGCAGCTCTTTAATCTCCCTTTTCCTGTTGCCTTGAAAAGGTGCTGCTGAAATTTCCCACACGTCTGGCAATCACTGGTTTTTCTCCAAGGCTCTGAGTGGTCTCTCCTGCCTTTCTCTCCCCCTCAAAGGGCACCCCCACCTCCTTCTCTATGCTCCAGCCATGCAGGCCTCTTTTCAGTTCCTCATGCTCACCATACTTCCTCTTGTGCATGGAGCACTCTTTGCTCCCCGTTTCTCCCAGAATGCCCTTCAAATCTCAACCCAACTGTTATCTCCCCTGGGAAGCCTTGCAGGACCTCCCTGATCAGGTGGTTTTCCCCATATGCATGGCTCCAAGGACTTTCCCACTCAGCTTCTGCCTGTAGAGTGGGGACTATGTGGCCCTTTTTGCTCACCCTGTGCCCATAGAGCCTGGTCTAGTGTCACACACATTAGGAGCTCGAAAAATATTTGCAAAACGAACGAGTGAACTTTGCTCTGTGTTTGGAAGTGGCTGGCGGTGTCGTCTTCCCACAGCTTCTCTTAACTCACTTCTGCTGCTCCCCACAGGCTTGGGAAAATCTTCAGGAAGTCTTTGCAGATACAGAAAATGTCCTTCTATTGGAGTAGAGGACTCAGGGATCACCTTTCTTTCATCATTCAAAATATAACTCAAAATATTATTCATTGGGAAATGCAAATGAAAACAATAATGAAATATTGCTACACACCTATTAAAATGGCCAAAATCCAAAAGACTGACAACATCAAATACTGGCCAGGTTGTGGAGCAACATGAACTCTCATTCACTG
>NW_012105076.1:1458918-1463536 GCF_000951045.1 Mandrillus leucophaeus | reverse complement strand
TGTGGAAGACAGTGTGGTGATTCCTCAAGGATCTAGAACTAGAAATACCATTTGACCCAGCCATCCCATTACTGGGTATATACCCAAAGGACTGTAAATCATGCTGCTATAAAGACACATGCACACATATCTTTACTGCAGCAGTATTCACAATAGCAAAGACTGGGAACCAACCCAAACGTCCATCAATGATAGAGCGGATTAAGAAAATGTGGCACATATACACCATGGAATACTATGCAGCCATAAAAATGGATGTATTCACATCTTTTGTAGAGGCATGGATTAAGCTGGAAACCATCATTCTCAGCAAACTATCACAAGGACAGAAAACCAAACACCGCATGTTCTCACTCATAGGTAGGAATTGAACAATGAGAACTCTTGGACACAGGATGGGGGACATCACACACTGGGGCCTGCCATGGGTGGAGGGAGGGGAAAGGGATAGCATTAGGAGATATACCTAATGTAAATGACGAGTGAATGGGTGTAGCACACCTACATAGCACATGTATACATACGTAACAAACCTGCACATTGTGCACATGTACCCTAGAACTTAAAGTATAATAAAAAACAAACAAACAATAACAAAAAAAAAACTAAACATACCTTTAACATACTATCTGACAATCACAATCTTTGCTATTTACCTAAAAAAGTTGAAAACATGTCCACACCAAAAATTCATATAGATGTTTACAGTAGCTTTTTTCATAATTGCTAAAGCTTGGAAACAACCAAGATGGAATATCATTCAGTGCTAGAAAGACATCAGTTCTTAGTCCATGCAAAGACATGCAGGAAATTTAAATGCATATCACTAAGAAAAAGAAGCCAATATGAAAAGGCTACCTACTGTATGATTCCAACCATATGACGTTTTGAATATGGCAAAACTATGAGGACAGTCAAAAGAGTAGTGGTTGCCAGGGGTTGGAGGTGGGATGGTACAAAGAACAGTCAGAACACAGAGAATTTTCAGGGCAATGAAAGTACTCTGTATGATACTATCATGACAGATACATGTCATTAGACAAATGTAGTACATGTGCCCAAACTCATAGCATGCACAACACCAAGAGTGAGCCCTAATGTAAATCATGAACTTTGGTGATAATGATGTGTCAGTGTGGATTCATCCGTTGTAACAAATACACCTCTTGGTGGGTGACATTGTTAATTGGGGAGGCTGTGCAGGTGTAGAGGGAGAAGATAAATGGAATATCTCTGTACCTTCCTCTGAATTTTGCTATGAACCTAAAACTGCACTAAAAAAATGAAGCCTCAAAAAACACTATTAGTTGCAACCTTAAAAGCATGATAAGGATATTGAAAAGGCAATAGAGTACACACATGAGGCTGTATCCACGGTTACCTGTGACTGCACTGTAATCAACAAATCCTTGCCCAACGCTCAATAACAATTGTTCTGATTCAAAATGAGTGGAATATTTGCAAATCCTTTACAAGAGAGTTCCTTGCAGGGTCTTCATTTCCCCCAACTTGCAACAGAACACTTGGATTTCAAATCTTCTGAGTATGGTTTAGCTTGTGGCAGCCAGCAGCTTTCCATTTTGGTGCAATTTGTCCTATGCATGGTGAGAAAGAGATGGAATTCCAGTGAAGGAAGTGACGGGAACTCTTTGCCTTCCTGTATTTACTGTTCTCTTAACTTGGGCATCTTCAACTCAAAATACTTGGCAAGCAGTTTTTTTTCTTAAGAGGTATTTTTTATTTTATTTTACTCTTTGAGACTCATATTCCTGACCATGGTGAGTACTCTTTTATTCAATCACAGAGAATGTGGCATACAAATATTTTAACATTTTAATTAATTGCATTTTCATTATGCTTGTCCTGAGGCTTCCTGGGCTGAGTAAAATGTATTAAATCTCAAAGAGAAAAACCAAGACTGCAATTAGCTCCTAAGTGGGATCGGTTTCAGTTTTAGATGGAAAAAGCATTTTAGTGTGACCTTAGTGGCACAGATAGTCTCTGGAGGGCTTATTCTAATGACTGTCCAGGCTCCTGGCCCCAAATTAGCAATATCTCCCCAACACACACACACACACACACACACACACACACACACACACGCACACTTAATGCCTATTATTACTCCACTATTTCTTTAGCTCTTGAAGGCTTCCTGGCCTTTTAAAATACCACTCCAAAGTATTAAGCCTTATCAGTTCATAGCTTTGTTATCAGCCAACACCTTAGTTGACAACCAGCTGAGAGTGAAAGCGTGCCAGGAATGTGACCTCGATAGGTGCTGGGCCTGGGGGAGGGGAGGGGATTTGTCTGGGGGAGAAGAAAAAGGCTGTGGAGGAAAGGGAGAGTCTAGTGACAGCCTGGGACAGCAGGATGCTGGCCTTGCTGCCAATAGGCATGTTTCGCTCAATGCTAGAGTTCAGCTTCCCAGACAGAAATGCCCCTGTCCAGGGAGCTAAGGAGCTGAAGGAGCCAGAAAGGGCTCCACTCCCCTCATCCCTTCTTCATTCTCTGCTCAGCCTGCAACAGAGCTAAGGGGGTTCTGCAGACCCTGCTGCAGTCACCAGACACATGTCTCCTCCCACTTCTCAGAGGATGAAATCAGCCTCATCCATATTGACCATGCAGTTCTTCTATATTACCAGCACAAGCTAGCTAACAGTGCTGGAATATTTACGGCATCTCAAACAGCATTCTGAATGCTTTGTGCCCGTCTTCTGATTTAATCCTCACTGCAGCTATGTAAGTAGATGACAGACTACAGTTGACCCTTTAAGAACATGGGTTTGCACTGCAGGTGATCACTTACATGTAGATTTTCTTCCGCCTCTGCCACCAGAGACAGCAAGACAATCCCCTCCTCTTCCTCCTGCTCAGCCTGCTCAAAGTGAAGATGATGAGGATGAAGACCCTTATGGTGACCGCTTCCACTTCATGAAGGGTAAATACATTTTCTCTTCCTTATGGTTTTCTTAATAATATTTTCTTTTCTCTAGCTTACTTTAAGAAAACAGTAGGCCAGGTGCTGTGACTCACGCCTATAATCCAGCACTTTGGGAGGCCAAGGCGGGTGGATCACGAGGTCAGGAGATCGAGACCATCCTGGCTAACACAGTGAAACCCCATCTCTACTAAAAATACAAAAAATCAGCTGGGCATGATGGTGGGCATCTGTAGTCCCAGCTAGTGGGGAGGCTGAGGCAGGAGAATGGCATGAACCCAGGAGGAGGAGTTTGCAGTTAGCCGAGATTGCGCCACTGCATCCCAGCCTAGGAGACAGAGCAAGACTCCGACTGAAAAAAAAAAAAAGAATACTGTGTAAAATACATATGTTATACAAATGTGTGTTAATTGACTATTTATGTAATGGGTAAGGTTCTGGCCAACAGTAGACCATTAGTAGTTAAGTTTTTGGGCAGTCAAAAGTTATACAAGAATTTTCAACTGTGAAGGGGGTCAGTGCCTCTAACCCTCACATTGTTCAAGGTTTAACTGTTTGTGATTCACCATCATCTACAAATTAGAACTGAGGTTTAAAAAAAAGTAAAGCAACTTGGCCAAAAGCGCATAGCTAGTATACAGGAGAAATACTATTAAACAGGATTCAAACTCAGGTTTGTCTAACTCCAGAGCCTGGAATTTTAGCCACTATACCTTTTAACTTCTTTATGTTTATAAAGTGCTTTTTAAAAGCTAGTATTTTACTTGCTGTCAAAAAATTCTGGGAAATACAGAGGCTTTGCATGTTCTGTTATTTCCATTCTAGACATTTAAAAGTGAGGACAGAAACTTAGTGGCCCTGGGTCCTCAGTCAATTACAGAGCATGGACAGAAACACCCCCTAGGTCCCATCCACGACTTCCTGTAGGAAGAACATATCTTATCTCCTTCAGTAATACAAGTCATATTTTCATTTGTTTGCTGATTTTAGCATTTGTTCTATATAGTTGTCTCTCAATATCTGAAAGGGGTTGGCTCCAGGGCTTTCTGCAGATACTGAAACACAAAGATGTTCAAGTCCCAGATATAAAATTGTGTGGTATTTGCATATAACATTCACATATCCTTTGACATGCTTGAAATCATCTCTAGATTACTTATAATACCTAATATAATACAAATGCTATGTAAACTATTATTATACTGTATTATTTAGGGAATAATGACAAGCCATAAAAGTCTATATATGTTCAATACAGACCTAGTCATCCTTTTTTAAAAAATATTTTTGATCCACATTGGTTGCATCTTCAGATGTGGGACCCACAGATCCCAAGGGCCCACTGTATCTACCACCGAGAATACGTCTTTGACAGAGGTAAACGTAGCAAAACTTGATCTGTTCAATCCATTCGTGGACCCAGCTGTGTGTTTCTGGATACCATTAAGGTAAAACTTATGACATTAGGAAGCTCTAATGAGAGTGAATGGCATCCGCCATGATTATCCTAAGTGTTCCCTAAGGCCTCCCTCAAGCTCAGGACAGTCCCCTGAAGAAACAGAGCAGAGGGGCCACAAAGTGACTGCCAGCGAAGAAATTTTAACAACCAACCCCAGCTTTTTATTGACTTAAAGGAAAATAGACTCAAGAGAGAAATTCCAATGAAACTCCAGGTAA
>NW_012105076.1:1456227-1458868 GCF_000951045.1 Mandrillus leucophaeus | reverse complement strand
TGCATGTTCTGTTATTTCCATTCTAGACATTTAAAAGTGAGGACAGAAACTTAGTGGCCCTGGGTCCTCAGTCAATTACAGAGCATGGACAGAAACACCCCCTAGGTCCCATCCACGACTTCCTGTAGGAAGAACATATCTTATCTCCTTCAGTAATACAAGTCATATTTTCATTTGTTTGCTGATTTTAACATTTGTTCTATATAGTTGTCTCTCAATATCTGAAAGGGGTTGGCTCCAGGGCTTTCTGCAGATACTGAAACACAAAGATGTTCAAGTCCCAGATATAAAATTGTGTGGTATTTGCATATAACATTCACATATCCTTTGACATGCTTGAAATCATCTCTAGATTACTTATAATACCTAATATAATACAAATGCTATGTAAACTATTATTATACTGTATTATTTAGGGAATAATGACAAGCCATAAAAGTCTATATATGTTCAATACAGACCTAGTCATCCTTTTTTAAAAAATATTTTTGATCCACATTGGTTGCATCTTCAGATGTGGGACCCACAGATCCCAAGGGCCCACTGTATCTACCACCGAGAATACGTCTTTGACAGAGGTAAACGTAGCAAAACTTGATCTGTTCAATCCATTCGTGGACCCAGCTGTGTGTTTCTGGATACCATTAAGGTAAAACTTATGACATTAGGAAGCTCTAATGAGAGTGAATGGCATCTGCCATGATTATCCTAAGTGTTCCCTAAGGCCTCCCTCAAGCTCAGGACAGTCCCCTGAAGAAACAGAGCAGAGGGGCCACAAAGTGACTGCCAGCGAAGAAATTTTAACAACCAACCCCAGCTTTTTATTGACTTAAAGGAAAATAGACTCAAGAGAGAAATTCCAATGAAACTCCAGGTAAGTCAAAGGTTTGTTTTTGTTTCTACAGATTAGTTCTCACACATTTCCTGTTACTAGACTTAATTTTGGTAATGTATAATTATAACCACAAACCTACCATTAAGCAATGAGTATTTAAAGTCTATTTCCTGATGAACTCAAGAAAGGGCAGAGGTTAATTGGGCCATGCCTAGTTAAAATGTCATAAACATAAAGATATAGCTTCTCACCTTCACATAGGGCCTTGCGACATTATCAGAACCAGGGACGGTTCCACAGTGTAGCAAAAGGTAGACACGTGAATGTCTTAGTTTCAGAGAAACCCGTCTCATGTGCCTTAACTATGCTACACTAAATAAACGACTCAAACTTCCTGAAATCTTAAGAAAACACAAAAGGCCCTTAGTCTTAGAGTCTGGGCCTCACCAATATGACCTTACATCCCTGCCCTTGCTACAAAGAACAGAAGCAACTGAAATTTATACTCATCATCAATTACACAGAATCAGATCTGTCACCAGGCTCCAGAGCTGAATTTTCCTAGGGAAAATGAATAGCATATATTAACCAAAAGTCTAAAGGGGATTTAGAAGAGGGGGAGAGGGAATTCCAGAAAAGAGTTACAAAAGGGCCTGTGTGTAACCACAGATATGCACTGAAAAGTGAGTTCCAAATCACTTAGCTTTGCTGCCTGGAAATTCAATCAATGCATCCAAAGAATAAAAAAATTATATATATAACAGTTTTTCCGAAACACAATTACGGATTTCCATTTAGAATTTCAGTGAAAAATGACGAGGATGATCATCGGTAGCAGAAATAAAATGAAGAGAACAGCTCAATGCCTAGGTATTTTCTTTCCAAGATTTTCTGTCTTGAATCAGCAAAACAGATTGGCAAATGCTGAAAGAGTCATGTGAAAGTTGCACTAGAATCCACATCATAATAGGCAAGTAACTGCTGGGATAGGGTATTTACAAATAATTTTCAAGTAGGGTAAGCCAGGACAACCATTACACAGACTTCAAATCATATTCCTCTTTTTAATTAATTGCCTAAATTATTTATTTCAACTCTTATTAAAACGAAGAAACAAACTTGTCCCGAAAGCACTGAGCTGCTGAGAACTTTGAAACCTTTCTAGAATCAGCTCAGCATATTTCTGGAACCCACATTCCTGGGACAAGAGAAGAATGTGTCAACAGAAAAGACTTGTGAACTAATTTCTCACAGGGACAAGCTAAGAAATGTCTTTATCAGAAGACACCCATAGCTGAAGGAAGATTTTTACGTTGCTGGCACATTCTCTGACTACTCATTCAGAGCTTTGGAGACAGTCTTTCCAATAGAATATCTTACTTTACTTACTGAAAGAGAGTCTGATATTTTAAATTATTTGAATCATCTAGTCTAAAAAGAAATTCCATTTTAACTGAAGAAGTTCAAAAATGCTACGAGGAGGGGGAAAGTAGTGGTGGTTTCCATATTTGAGAAGATAAACCAAAAGATACAGAACAAAATTTTTCTGGATTTGTATCTTCACATATTTTTACTCTGAGAATATAAATCTCAGACTGGGAAAGGCAGTATAGTGCTTAAAATGTTGCCCTTGTGTCTCAAATGCAAGAGTGAGTTCTACGAAGGAATATATTCGGCCAGATTCTCTTAGTAAGTGAAAGACTGAGAAAGGTCACTTCAGGAGGCCACAGCCACAGTCCTTGACACTTTCTGAAAAAGCATTGGGTTTTGGTTATGCACAAACTGAGAAAGATCAGATTGCCCAGG
>NW_012105076.1:1423029-1455677 GCF_000951045.1 Mandrillus leucophaeus | reverse complement strand
AAACAAAAAAAAAACCTGAAAAGCAGAATGCAAAAATGCATCTTTAAAAAAGAAAAAATATATACTGAAAAATAAAATAGGCAAGAAGAAAATATGCCAAAACTTCATCAGTAATTGCCCCAGGAATGGGCAATTTTTCCTGGACACTTTTTTCAAACTCCCAAATTTCATACAGTGAGTAAGTATTACTTCAAAAGCCATTTAAAAAGCACAAAATAGGAAACAAAACCAAGAACTTCTAGTGAAGATGGCACTGTAAGGCCGTGATTTGTCAAACTCCTCTGCTCCATAGATATGCCAATCACACATACAATTTTTAAAAAGAGAAAATTACTCCCAAAGAATAAAAGATTAGTAATGATAATATATACAGAACCCCAGATAATAGGAAAACAGTTGAAGAATGCAAACAGGAAATTCACAAAAAGATACCCAAACTGTGTCATCACGAGGTCATTGGAAATTAAAAGATGCCATTCCATATCCATAATACTGGAAAAACTTTGAAGTATGAAAATTCCAGGTATTGGCAAGGATGTGGGGAAATGGAAGCTCCCATGATGCCAATGGTTGCATCAGTTGATATACTACTTTGGAGACAGTTTGGTAACATCTAGTAAAGTGTCCATAGGCATGCTCTATAACCTGTGAACATTGTTACAAAGTGTGCCTTTACCATGTGGACACAAGAAGCATGGCACTAGAATTTTTATTGCAGCATTGCTTGAAATATTGAACAGCTGGGAACAATCTGCAGTTCTGTCAATGGAGAAAAGGATCAAGGAAACCGCAGGATCTCATAAAATAGAACCAGTTTCAAAAAATTAAAATAAACAAGATATAGCTTTAGGAATACGGATAAATGTTGAAAACATTGATTTGAATAAGAAAAGCAAGTTAGAGAATAATGTGCTGCATATAGCATTCTGGAACTTTTGTGTTCCAGAACTGCAGTGAACCAAGATGGTGTCACTGCACTCCAGCCTGGGCAACAGAGTGAGACTCTACCTCAAAAAAAAAAAAAAAAAGGATAAACAAAAAATACGCAGCGCATTACCATTTGTGTGCATTTTTAAAACACATAAAATAACACTGCTTCTTAAATAAATGCCAACTTCATAATCACTGAAGAAAAAAAACTTTACATTTTATTGCTAAACCAAAAAAAAAAAAAAACACTTTACACACCTTAAGCAAAATACAGGGTTTTTATATCTGACTATTGGGCACATGAGAGTATATCCTATTATGACCTATATTTTTCAAAATGCTTGATCTATTTCATGATTTTAAAAATTAAGTATTCACAGGATTTATCAATCAAGAGCCACTGTTGATTTTAGCCAGAGTAAACTGTGGGAGTGGCAGGGGAGAGTCTGTATTTCCTGAGGGGGAGGTGGGTGTGGGAGGCGAGGGGGCAACGAGTGACCCCTGCGCTTCTGATGAGAGCCGACCTCAAGGCTGACAGGGAGGACAGAAGGTCCCGAGAGGGCGGCGAGCGACAGGCGTGGCGTCCAGGCTGCACGGTGGGAAGACGGAGGTGTGGAGAAGCTGCTGGAAACAGAGGCAGAACTGCTGAGCGCCCTGGGAGGTCCTGGGGTGAGGCTGAGACAGCGGTGGGAGGGCAGGCGGCGGGGGTCACACGGAGAAGCCTGGCGCTGACTGGCCCAGAGGAAGCCCTGGCTGAGTGAAAGAGGCTGGGCCCGGCAGGGTCAGGGCGAGGGAGGAAATGACCTGGAAGTCACCAGGACTGAGCCAGGACCTACAGGCAGCAAGGACGCAGAGGGAACAGGGCTGTGAGCTGAAATGCCCAGCACCTGAAGGCACTGATGGAGGGGACACGGAGGGGGATACGGATTACCCTCCTGAAGAAGACTGTCTCACATTCCTTTTGCCAAAAAAAAAAAAAAGTCATTTAGGAAAAACAAACATTATTAGCAGAGGTGGCTTCACCGTGGTTTAGATTCCTCATTCCCAGGCCCTGGGAGAAGGCCTGGCAGTCCATTCACAAGGGCACACTTTTTTTGTGATTTCAACTCTTGTTTTAGATACAGGGTGTACATGTGCAAGTTTGTTATGTGGGAATACTGCGTGATCCGAGGTTTGGAGTACGGATCCCATCACGCAGGTATTGAGCATAGTACCCAATAGGCAGTTTTTATTATTATTATTATTTGAGATGGAGTATCGCTCTGTCGCCCCAGCTGGAGTGCAACAGCGTGATCGCAGCTATCTGCAACCTCCGTCCCCAGGTTGAAGCAGTTCTGCTCCCTCAGTCTCCCGAGTAGCTGGGCTTGCAGGCATGTGCCACCATGCCTGGCTAATTTTTCCATTTTTTTAGTAGAGTTGGGGTTTCACTACTTTTAAGTGAGTCAGGTGATTTAAGTGAGTCAGGTGACCATCATTTACTGAGGCCATTTCCATTTTCTATTGAAGAATGTGCAGAACTAGGTGGTTTCCTATTATTTCTGAGATTTGCAGCCACTTTCTGCCTTTCTGTGTGATGAAATTAATTTCTCCACGTTGGCCAGTTTGGTCAGGTTGGTCAATGTGGTCCCGAACTCCTGACCTTAAGTGATTCACCTGCCTCAGCCTCCCAAAGTGCTGGCATTACAGATATGAGGCACTGTGCCGGGCCCCAACAGGCAGTTTTTAAACCCACCATCCCCTTCCTCCACCCTCTAGGAGTCCACGGTGTCTACTGCTCCCATCTTTGTGTCCATCTGTGCTCAATGCTTAGCTCCTGCAGGTAAGAAAGAACATGTGGTATTTAGTTTTCTGTTCCTGCATTAATTTGCTTAGGATTTGGCCCTCTAGCTCCATCTGTGTTACTGCAAAGGATACGATTTCATCCTTTTTTGTGGCCACATAGTATTCCGTGGTGTATATGTGCCACATTTTCTTCATGCAACCTACCATTGCTGGGCACCTGGGATGGTTCCATGTCTTTGCTATTGTGACTAGCACAGCAATGAACATACAAGAGACTACATGTTTTCTGTGTAACTTGCAGAGGTAGGTATTTTAACCACAGTCCATTGAGACTCATGTCTCTTTGCACCCCAGCTTCTCCGCTGTTACCTTTACCACAGTGTCAGGCAGAGATGTGGGGCTAGTTTTGGATGCTGGTTAGAGATAAATTGAAGGTACTTTTAATTTAGATCTAGAGGGACATATTTATATAGTTTGCATCACTTCTGTGGATAGGTATTACTAGCCATCCAAGGTAGGAATGGCTTCCAGGAATAATCCTGCCCACCCCGCCAACTCACTTGCCATCCTGACACAGGTCAGCGCCGGAAGTTTCATTGTTAGAACGAGTCCCATGTTTTTCAGTGATAGGAGAAAGTGTTTGAAACAAATAGAAGTGGAAGCTAGTCTGTGGAAAATCCTTCAACCATCTAACAAGTACAATAAAAATCAAGGAAATATCAGGGAAAAGTATTTTAGCAGCATATTATGGATTAGTCTAAAAGGACATTGTTGTCTATGGTCATGTCTGTGGAATTTCTAAGTTTGTGATGCAATGTGGTTTTTTTTCATCCTAAACAAACATTCAGCCTTGTGCAGTGGTGAGCACCTGTAATCCCATCTACCCACGTGACTGAGGTGAGAGAATGCTTGAGCCCAGGAATTCCAGGCTGCAGAGTGCGATAATTGTGCCTGTAAATAGAGAGACCCAGCCAGGGCAGCATAGAGAGGCCCCATCACTATAAAAATAATTAATAAATAAATGTTCAATTTCCTACCTAACTTTATATTCACAATTTAAAGAGGGTCCTTCAAAGTCATTTAAGCTTCTGGCCCCCCCAAAATTTGGATCCATTTTTGGTAATTAAAAGTTGGATTCAAAGCAATAATAAAGAGTAATAAAGAATTAAGTGTGCTTCTCCATCTTAAATTCACAAGGTTTTGCCTTTTCCCCAAAGAAATACATAAGATTTAGCCAAACATCATTTATTTTATTAAAATTTATGTAATCACTGTTTTTTTAATGTAATCCGAAGACCAGGGAATGAGACCAAAATTTTGAATGTAGCAATTCTTGCCAAGTTTAATGACCTCTTAATGGTATGAGAGTTTCCATGATTCTATATTTCTAATTGCTTTTTTATTATTGTTGAACAAAACTCTTCAAAACAAGAAAAAGTACTACTAATGATAGTCATAACCTTTTTTTAAAAAAATGAAGATACTGGAATTCTACTCATTATATAATGACTCAAACAATTAATTCCATAGAGCACTCTGTCATTTGAAAACGATCCAAAAGTGGTAGTCACCAGGATCCCACAGAGTCCACCTAGCCTATCCATGGGGAAATTAATTCCATCCACACAGAAAAGGAGAAAGTGGCTGCAAACCCCAGAAATAATGGGAAACCACCCAGCCCTGCACATTCTTCAGCAGAAAATGGGAATGGCCTCAGTAAATGATGGGCGCCTGACTCGTGCAAACATTCTTTTACTTAATACTATGTTTTTAAATGACCTGGCCAATCCAACTGGAAACTTGTATTAAAATGTTCCATTTGACAATACCTTAAACGATTAACTAGGTGGGTGCAAAGGTAATTGCGGTTTGGGGCTGATCATTTTGTCTTTCCAGTAGACATCCCCTTCAGATTTTAAAGGGACCTTTAGAGACAGATTGGCTTTTCTTCTTAAAATGTCTTTAATTCTGGCAAGGTGCAGTGGCTCACGCCTATAATTCCAACACTTCGGGAGGCCAAGACGGGCGGATCATGAGGTCAGGAGTTCGAGACCAGCCTGACCAACATGGTCTCTACTAAAAATACAAAAATTAGCCAGGCATGGTGGCGGGTGCCTGTAGTCCCAGCTACTCAGGAGGCTGAGGCAGGAGAATCACTTGAACCTGGGAGGTGGAGGTTCCAGTGAGCCCAGATCATGCCACCACACTCCAACCTGGACGAGACTCCATCTCAAAAAGAAAAGAAAAAAAAAAGTCTTTAATTCTGTTTTGTTTCTTGGGAGGAAGTAACGACTTGCCCACTCAATAAAGGTGTGCACTATTGTGTTCATTCTCAAATTCTCGGGTGCCTTCCTGGAAAGCACATTGAAACATGAAGCTCATCAGAGCCTTGCCTAAGACCTGCCATCCATGCTCTGCCCTCAGGGCTCTCGGTGAAGCTCCCCTGGCTGCCACAGATGGAATTGGAGTACCACCCAACAAAATCTGCTCCAAGGCAGGGAGGATTTGCTGGACAGAATGCTTCTCACTGCTGTCTACCACCCATTGATATTTGAGGATTGAGATGTCTCTTTTGTCAGAATTTACTAATGACTGGGAGAATGTTTATCAAATGGGTTTTTGTTTTCTCTGGGCTCACCTGCCTGTTTCTTTTTTCTTTCTTCCTTTTGTTCAATACAGAGATAAAAGCAGAAATCAGTCACTCCGATTTCTCCAAATTATGAGCCCTGTGCTTTCCAAAAATGGTCCACTTGTGGGACAATGCACCACCTCACCCAGGATATTTGACAGGGAGCAAAGAGGCGGCAAGATCTCAGGGCCGGATGGGGCCTAAGTGGCTATTCATTCCTGTGCTTTTGCCCTGGGAGAATGGGATTTGCTGTGGACCAGCTGACAGCCATGAACTCCAAGGCCTCTCATTGCCAATTTTTTGGTGTTTTCATGATACAAGGCTATGCTTGCAAGTTAATAGAAAAATTAAAATTATACGGTTTAAAGGAAAAACTTACTTCTACTTTTTTTGACTTGTGTGCCCTTTAAGACACAGATAATCTAATTTCACCTCTCCAGTCTGGCCCCAGAGTATCTTCCATTCTCACCTCCCACCTCTTCCCCTCTATATATACCCTGTGCAGCTGGCTCACTCATTACCCCAGTCTATCCTGGGCATTTTCTGGTCTTTAGGCTTTCGCTCAAGCTGAGAATTCTCCCTTAATACCTTCCCTCCTCCTCTATAGACCAGGCAAACCCTGCTAACCCCTCCAAATATTACCTCAATTCCTGCCCCCCAAGTCCTGCAGTGGTCCCAAAGGTGTGCAGAGAACTGTTCCCCTGAGTGTCTCTTGGCACGATTCCTTTAACACTGGATCTGTAACACCATGGAGAAAGCTTCCCCTGCCACTTCCAGCCATTCTTACCACTCATCCTCTTATTATTTTGCATATATATGTCTTAATTTCTCAACTACATTGGAAAACTCTTAAAGGCAGAGCTCTTTTTAACATAAATTATCTGTACTCCCCAGAAAAAATATTTGGTACAATTCTTTATAACAGGTACTCAATAAATATTCATAAATGCAATCTAATTTGTAGGATGGGCAGATGGATGATAAGTAAACAAATGCACACCCATGTGTAAATCATTGAGTTTAGATCTGTAAATTTGAAAACAATGTTGTTATCTGCAGTGTATCCAAACAGAATTCTACTTATCTAGTTTTTCCCACCCCAGTGCTGACTCTAGAGATCAGGTATATTGCACTCACTCATTATATGTATATTTAGCTGCATCTTGAGGGATTCTTTGACTCAGAATGTTATGGATTTGTTGAGAATGGCTGAACACATGGCCTACAAGGAGAATCCTGACCATTTGCTGGACACACTTTTGTAGAATGACCTCTAAGGAAAATGCAGTTGTTCTGATAAGAATCCCTGTTCCTCCTGACCAACCCACTGCTGATAATCTGGTAACCCCAGCCAAACCAAGGATGTCATTCTGTCTGTCTGGATCTTCTGAAGGCCTCACATTTCTCTCCTGCCGCATCTCTCGTATGGGGTCATTTCCTCTAAGGACCACCGTAATTGAGTGTGTCTTTGTTCATGCACTAAACTTAAGAAGAGAGGTAAATACTAAATCCTCACCAACTTTACCAACTACAGAAGATTCCAGAAAGGCAGATCAAAGCTGACTCTGGCTGGCCGAGATCACAGGTGCCTCTCCATGCTGACTGGCCTGGGTCTGTGATCTTCTTCATGATTGCTGTCTCTCCATGGATCAGATTTCTCTCCTGTGTGGGAATCATGGGAAAAAGACCTGAACACAAAACCTCAAAATGCTTGAATTAAATTTTCTTTTTTGTTGTGAAAACTTGATGAAAATGTCAAAGAAAACCAAATCTCCCTGGACTGTGTAGGAGTGTTTTCCTATCCAAAGAGTCACTTAAAGACATTTTTAAAGATTCCAAGGTAAACGATCTCCATGAGAAAGTCAAGATCAGTTCAAATCATGAATGAAAAGTCTCCAAATAGGTCTTTTGTAATATCAGAAATACACGCTTCATTAAATGAAAAATGAAAAAAGTTACCTCTTCGTAAGGGAGTACATCAAAATTGCCACCTTCTCATCTCCTCATATTGAATCATGGACCACATTTTAAGGGCCTATTCAAATATCTAGGGTGCGTATCTTTTGTGGTTCCCAACACTCTTCACCTAGGTGATGGTTATTTGTAGCAACACATTTCTCTACTGGGTGTTCCTTGAGGACCGTATGTTTCACATTTGTCTGTGCGTCTCACGTAGTGACTAGTACTGAGCTTTTTGCATTGTAGATACTCAATAAATATTGCTTATATAGAGAAGTGAATCAATGCTTTCTTATATTTGGCAAGGCCAAAAATTTTGGTGTCAGAAGTAGGATGCCCAGGTCCAATAATCACCAACAGTGTCACTGTCTAATTCCTACAAAGGAGAGTCACACATCTAAACAACTTATGCATGCTCAAAATGTGCCAGAGCCCAACAGCAGGCTAAGGACACACAACCAATGAGTCCACCTCTACTGCAGAGAAGGGTGTTCTGTAGCAACCTTCATCTATTCACTTAAACATGCAATCAACCAATAATTTGCTGGGAACATGAAAAAATGTCAGGCACTGTGCAAGATACTAAATACATAATACGGAGGTAAGTAAAGCACAGACTTTGTCTTCAAGAATCTCACAGTCTATTGGAAAAGAGAGACATGCTGAAAATAAATATAATTCAAGTGACAGATCAAAAAAAGACCAAGTGCTAAGGGTTTCCAATAAAGGGAGCATAAAAATGGAGTTTTTCTTCATTTTTTAGAGAAGAAAGAACAGGTGTTTGAGCAATATTTTCTACAAGTGAAAGTGTGCCCGAATGAAAAGCAAGGAAATAATAGTTTAGGACAAGAAAATACCCAATGTGTGCTTGCAGGAAGTTTAGAGTGAAAATGACAGTATGAGGAAGAAGATCCAACTATTGTGGCTAAATATATTGAGCAGGACAGAGGGGCAAAGGCTAAAGATGAAGCTACAAGAAATAAGTCAGGGCCAGATTACGACAAACACATGACAGCAACATTCAAAAGTTTGGAAACTGCCAAAAAAAATCATTGAAGTGCAAGAAAAACTCAATGAAAGGAAGAAAAGATATGAAAATAATAAACAGGAGGGAAAGATATCAAAAAGAGGCAGCCTATGCGCATCAGCGATGTTTCTTTGATTGCTTAAGTTTCCGAGAACCAGCTCTGATTCTTAAGTCCAGAGGGAAGCTACTGGCAGGAGCCAGGGAGCTCACTGCATCATCCAAGCAAGGCTAGAGATCCAGGCTGGGACGGAGCAGAATGCTTGCCCGGGTCAGGGGAGCAGGGACTACTCAACAGTCTCATCCAGACACAATCGTGGAAGCAAATGAACTCCAGCCATAGTCAGACTTTTTATCACTCTGCTGGAAATTCAAATTCCAGGAATGTAAGCGTGAAGACTCACATTCCTTAGTGAGGAGAGGGCAGGACTCCCAGATAACCAGTCCCAACAGAATGCACCCAAGGAGGGAAATGCAATTCCCCAAAAAGAAATCAAGCTGGGGTCAATGACGGGCAGCCAAAAACTCAAAGATGAAGACAGAAAGTTCACTGCAACAAGCAATACTGCAGAAGGGAAAACCAGCACAGAAAGAGAAGAAATCATCAGAGTTGAGAAGATCTTTCTCCCTAGACTGGAGAAAGCCCTGAACCTGGACATCCGTAGTTCACAACAAGTAGCTTGGAATATTAATGAAAAGAGTGCAATACCCAGGTATATCCCAGCAAAAAGTTCCTGGTGCCTCAGATCTTGCTCTGCACAAGGGGAGAAATGAAGGCATCTGTTAATTCCTGTTCGCTTAGAGAGATGGATGGGGAGGGAGGGAGCCATGCCCACAATTTGAGCTGAACTTAAGTGAAGAGAAATGAAAGCTCCCCTGCCCATTCTTGAGGTATATAATGTTCATGACTGGAGCAGACTGATGTTGAATTGGAAAGGCACAGTGGTAGGCACCACTTGTATGAAAAAGGCATGATCTGGAGCCAGGAGGGTGACAAGGGGACCCTGACAACAGCTTTCAATAACAATGTGAAACACTGTCTTCACCAGGAGCAGAGAAACCCTGAACATGTTGCCTTTAGGAAAACAGTTCTCTGAGTTGATTTTAAGAGATTTTAAGAGATTCTCTCTCTGCAAATTATCATCTGTTTTTGGGAAGGTTGAATGTGTATTGCCCAAGACTTTCCCACAGACCAGCAGGCCCCAGGAAGATGGAGGAAGCACATCTTCACCCCAACGCTGATAGGGACCTGGGAAGGAGCTCATCCATGGTGTGCACAGTACACCCTGCACTATTTCACTTGACTCAGAAGCCAGAACCCACCAGAATCTACTATGCCCAAGCTCTGCTTACTAGCTGGACCACATACACCATGCTTTGGGAAATGTGAAGCTGTGAATTAGTGGGACCTCCAAAATGTCCTGGGGAAATGGGCTACACTGTAAAAATTCACCTATCTGGACCCCTAAGATTTGTTTAGTATATGCACGTTGTACCTCAGTAGAAGAATGGCTGCAGGGGCCAGAGCATGAGATGTTCTTTAACTGTGTGGTGAGGCTCACTGTGAAGAACTGAAGGAGGGGGGACCCACCCAGGAGAATGGAGGATGGGGACTCAAGGCAGAGAAGCAAGGCCCAGAAACAGGGTGAAGCCAGGAAGGGATCCCAATCAAACATTGATATTCTTTCATTCTTTTTCCCTTAGCCTCTATGGAATATTCTACTGGCTGTCGTGCTTAAGAACTTTTTCCTAGCTGGTGCAGTGGCTCATGCCTGTAATCCCAGTACTTTGGGGAGTCAAGGCAGTAAGATCACTTGAGCCCAGGAGTTTGAAGCCAGCCTAGGCAACATAGTGAGATCCTGTCTCTACAAAAAAAAAAAAAAAAAAAAAAATTTAATTAGTCAGGGGTGGTAGCTTGCGCCCCTGGTCCCAGCTACTCAGGAGACTGAGGTGGGAAGATCACCTGGGCCCAAGTCAAGGCTGCAATGAGCTATGATTGCACCTCTGCACTCCAGGCTGGACAGCAGAGTGAGACCCTGTCTCAAAAAATAAAAAAGAATATATTCCTATTTTATAATATCCTCCAGTTCCTTTCAAATTTTCAGTTTAAAAAAGTTGGAAGAAAAAAGAGGAAATTTCTGAAAGATGTAATCTGAAGAGATGAATAAAATTAAGTAACTCAAGGTTGGAAATTTTGTAGTAAAAATTATAGGCAAAAAAATGTACCTCAACAGAACACAAAACCAATTCTAAATCATTGTTCATGTGATTACAGAATTCAAGGTCAAAGGTAATTATTGACATATAAGATGTGAAAGATAAGTAGATAATAATTATCTGGATCTATAATTCCAGTTTCATCAAAAAGAACTAGAAAATAGAGTGAAGAGTAAGGGAGGAATTAGCTCATTCTAAATTTATCCTCTTATAATAAAGGAGTAGGTAGTTGCTATTTCATTCATGGAATTGATCATTAGAGAAAACTGCATTAACTAGAGTTTTTAAATTTAAGTAAAAGGAGGAGAAATAGCTTTTAAAGCCACCAAATCATTAGAGGGAAAAAATAACTACAAGAAAACATAATCCTCATAGTAAAAGACCCAAGTTTTAAATAACAGCACATCTTTGCAATTTTTAATTTAATGTTTTTCATCTAAAGCATTTTCACTCATATCACCTTACAAGAGTAATGTGTGAAGATCTTTGCTTCTTAGCGGCAAAGTTGTTGCTGGGAAGTAATAAGACTTTCAAGATGGAAACATTAATATCCCATAGAATTCTGTTTGTCTAGTAAGCCTCTGAATTGAAGTTCTGGCAAATAGAATGAACATTTCGCCATCAGGGATGGCAAACAAGATTCCTAGAAGTTCTTGTTTTCCCCAGTACTAAGATGTTTTGTGTCTTGCATTTTCCTATTTGTATATTTTCCTTTTCCAACTCTCACAACTGAGCCTCAGTTTTCTTGACCTTCTGTAAGAGTCAGTTTTTGTCTATGATTTCCAAGCTGTGAAATATGATTATATAGAAAATTATACAAAAACTCCTAACATCAGCTATTACAAAAATATTTTTATAGTTATAAAATTATAATCTCATACCAATGGCATTGCTGTCAGCTATGAATTTTATAGTATCTGTGGTAGTTCTACACTACCTATGAAATGCAGTTAGGTAGATGCCTTCTCATTTTTGCTTTTTGCAAGCTAAGTCATTTGGTTTTGGGGTCCTAGTGATTAAAAGAAGGATATGTATACCTCTGTTAAGTGACAATCACCGAAGGTACCTTATACACTCAAACCTTGAATTGGGTCAAGAATTGTTCTTAAATTTCTATCATCATTCTCAGTGGGGAAAAACTGC
The DNA here is from genome assembly GCF_000951045.1 of Mandrillus leucophaeus. NCBI lineage: Eukaryota > Metazoa > Chordata > Mammalia > Primates > Cercopithecidae > Mandrillus > Mandrillus leucophaeus. Next base: position 1,443,993 of record NW_012105076.1, on the reverse strand, counting down.
TTGCAAATGTTTTAGATTCTTCTTAATATTCTATAGCTATATTGGGCAAGAAAGCTTTCTAAACTAGCCAAAAAAAAAAAGCATTTTGAATTAAGTAAAGTTAAATTGGCCTTTATTCTAAACTGCTTGAAGTCTAAAACATGTTTGATCTAATGGTGATTTGTGAAGTGGGCTGAAATTTGGAAGTAATTCTTGAAAACTAAGCAAGACCTCTGCTTTCTGACAAATTATCCAGGAAAGAGTCATTCCAGTTTTTATTTAGGCCCCAGCCTTTATCGACATAGTTTGATGTTGCTATCTTGGAGCTAAAAGAACAAAAGCAATAGGTCTACAGAATTTATTCCCCACTAAGCATTTAAGCAACTTACTCTGTTACAGTTCTGTCTTTCAATTACTTCACTGTTTCCGTTGTGGCCAGCCAGAATTTAACAGACACGAATTAGGACTTCGCATGTCTTTCCTGTGTATTCAGGTCTAGGTCCTGCAGCCCGTCAGACACAGGGCTAACCATATGACTTGCTGCGTTGTTAAGTCTGTTGGTACAATTAGCAGGCTAGCAGCCACAGGGACCTGGTCATGTAAATATGACCATCGCCATTTAGATAAAAAACACAACCAAAGCTCACGAGTGAGCAGTGTGCTGTGCTACCTGAACTCTTCTGAGTCGTGTCTTGGGTTGTTGGGAGTGAAATGATTCAGGCCAGTCTTGGAGAAATGTGGAAATTATGTGAACTTTATTTCATAAGAATACCTTTTAATACTTGGTCTCTTGGATTTATTGATTAATATTGATTACCTATTTTTTAATTTTTATTTTTTAATTAATACATGATAATTATATATATTTATAGCATACATAGCAATGTTTCCATACATATAATATATAGAGATCACATCGCAGTAATTAGCATATCCATCAATTCTATCATTTATCATTTCTTTATTTTGGGAACATTCAGTATTCTCCTTCTAGAATATAAACTGTTCTACGATAAAGACATACACCCACATATGTTCACTGCAGCACTATTCACAATAGCAAAACCATGGAATCAACCTAAATGCCCATCAACAGTAGACTGGATAAACAAAAAGTGGTTCATAAACACCATGGAATACTATGCAGCCATGAAAAAGAATGAGATCATGCCCTTGGCAGCAACATGGATGGAGCCAGAGGTAATTATCCTCAACAAATTAACACAGAAACAGAAAACCAAATACCCTATGTTCTCACTAATAAGTGGGAACAATGAGAACACATGGACACTAAGAGAAAAATAGACACTGGGGGCTACTTGAGGGTAGAGGTTGGGAGAGGGGAGAGGATCAGAAAAAAAGATTCTTAGGTACTATGCTTATTACCTGGGTAATGAAATAACCTGTATACCAAACCCTCGTGACATGCAGCTCAGCTATAAAACAAACCTGTGCATTTACTCCTGAGCCTAAAATGTAAGTTAAAAAAAAATCCTTCTAGCTATCTAAAAATATATACTATTGTAACTATAGTCACCCTACAGTGGTCTAGAGAACTGGAACTTTTTCCTCCTGTCTAGCTGTGATTACCCATTATTTCATATTCATTTCTCCTCCCTGGAAAGACTGCCTGTCTCGGCCCCTGACACTTACTGAGCATGTGCTGTATGGTGACTTGATGCTGAGCACCTGACTTCGATGATCTCGTTTAACATGCTTGAGGCTTAGGGCTTTCTTTCTTAAAGGGGTGTCATTTCATGGAGTTTCCCCTTAGTCATGTGCCTTGATCACTTTCACTGTCATAGAAATGTTGCCCAAAGATGAAGGGCGGTGCATCTTTAAAAAAAAAAAAAAAATCACAGCTTAGTATTAAACAGAGTTTATTGTTCATTTATCAGCAACTAAAATGCCAAGAGAAGCTTCCCACGACCTGTTCCAGTCCAGTTAGATCCAAACCGAGAAAGCTGGAACTCAGTTTCATCATCGTTCAACAGCCAGGAAACACTCGTTTCAATGTAGTTCCTTGGTCATAAGAAACAGGGAGCTGAAATCAATGTGGGGACGTGGAATTATCCTCAATTAGAATTAGATGCCATGCATTTTAAGCACTGAAGCTCAGATTCAGACTCTGCCAAAGAGCAATCAGACACGAGTCCCCCAGGAGTTACTCAACAATTAGAGGACTAGGCTGGCAGTGTTCACTGGGATATGCGTCAGTATCTTCCCACCAGGGAGTGTGGCTGACCTTGGTTTCTAAAGTGGAACTCCCCCAACCCCACTGCCTGCACCAGCCCCTACAGCACCTGTGCGTAATTGAAAAGCTCCTCCCGCTCCAAATCCTTTTAAATTAAGCGAAGTTAAATTCTTTCTGTGATTACTGTAAGTCTGGAAAACAAAAAAACAAATAAAAAACAAAAACAGAAGCAATAGGTTTGCAGAGTTCCTTGCAGAGATGAACATGGCCTGAGCCAGAGTCCACAGCTCTTTGGAAAGCACACAGAGGGGGAAGTTCCAGCCCCAGCTGGCCCGCATGGCCTGGTGCTCTGATGCCCACGTGGCTTGATGCTCTGGGCTCTGGCACCAGCATAGCCCCTACCTTCCCTGACTAACCGGTGCCTATGAGAACCAGAAAGTGCTGGAACACAGTAGGATCCTGCCAGACACTGTTTTCTTCTTGGGTTATTATTTTATTAAGATTTCATGGATATTCTGTCTCCTGATACAATCCAAAATCAAATTGTACTGAAAAGCCTAGATCTATGTCAAAAATGTTACTTATGTTTCATAGTCTTCGAAAAAGACTACAGCAAACTGCTAAACTAGAAAATGTTACCAGTGTGGAATGATCCCTTTGGTCTACAGTGCAGATTAAGCCCAATGTTTTCTTGTTGATTTTCTGTCTGGACGGTTTTCCCAATGCTGAAAGTGGGGCATTGAGGTCTTCTCTGATTACTATGCACTGTATGCCAGTATCAAAATGTCACATTCACCCCATAAATATGTACAACTATTATGTATCCATAATATAAAAAATAAAATGTTTTGTTTATTATCACAGCACCACCACTCCCCTCTATAGACACACGTACACACGAGCCCTTTATATCCTAAGCCTTGGTCAAATTTCCAACTATGATTGGACTCGGCAGACAAGATTATGGAATCTGATGATAAGCGAATGACCCTGCTCCAGTGAAAAGCTCCACTGCCCCTGGAGTTTGGAAAGGCAGAGAGAACAAATTAAGGTGGCCCAGAGAACAGAAACAACACTGGGTATTCTGAACAGAGGGGATTTAACACAGCGACCGGCTTACAGAACTATTGGAAGCATTGAGGAAACAAAAAAGAACAGGTCAATTAGCCCAGAAAATAGCAATTTTAGGAAGCTTGCTGGTGTGTTGAAGGCCATGGCGTTGGTTACTCTGTCCTTCTAACAGGACCTCATGCTTGTTGACAAAGAGAGTTCCTTTGAGGAATGTCCAGCAATGTCTCCTCACTGACAGACTCTCAGAGCAGCTGTGACCTTCGCACCACAATTCTCTGTCCTCCTGGGACCTCTGTCCAACTTAAGTAAGCACAGGAGATATGGCAGAACGAGGGGCCAATGTGAGAGAAATGTGATCGATTCAGTGCAGGATGAGGTTCCCCAGGGGAAAAGCAAGAAACCCAAAGAGAACAGGCAACTGAAAAATAGATCACCTTTCAGTTGAGAAGACATGAAACAGAACATGATCACATTAGCAACACTTTTTGTTGGGATAGCTACATCATCTAAATATTTTCACAAATATCACCTCATTTAATGTTCAAAAAAGCTGGAGGGCATTCGAAGGGAGCTGGCCAGCAAAGAGGGAGCAAAGGATGATGGAACTGCTCAGAAACACAGGAGGATGGCGCAGTTTCCCTGCAGTGAAGAAAGACAGCTTCCAGGAGGAAGCGGTGGTGAAATGCTACCAAGATGTTAAGAAGAATGAGGCTAGGCTGGATACAGTGGCTCGCACCTGCAATCCCAGCACTTTGGAAGCCCAAGATGGAAGGATCACTTGAAGCCAGGAGTTTGAGACCAACCTGGGCAACAAGGTGAGACCCCATCTCTTCAAAAAATAATTTTTAAAAATTAGCTGGGAATGGCAGTACATGCCTGTAGTCTCAGCTACTTAGGAGGCTGAGGGAGAAGGATCCCTCAAGCCCAGGAGTCAGAAGCTGCAGAGAGCTATTACTGCACCACTGCACCCCAGCGTGAGTGACAGAGCAAGACCCTGACTCTGGAAAAAGAACGGAAGAAGAATGAGGCTGTGGAAAGGTAGAAAAGGAAGCCACTGAAAACCCCGAAGAGTTCATTCAAGTGACCAGAGAGGACAGCAGCTCGATGACAGAGGCAGAAAGACATGGAGATAATGGTTCTTACAGATTTTGCTATGGAAAAGGCAGAATGTACAATAGTATTTCACCTGTGTGTTTTCTTTTTCTTTCTTGTTTTTTAGTGAAACCTCCTTACTGCCTCACACTGTAATAACATTGACATTTTGAGGTTTTCAGAGTGAGACTCAAATTCTCTCTCTCTGTGCCTCTCTGTCCCTCCCACCAGCCTTGGAGGGAAGAGGCACCAGGGACAGGAGGAGAATGTGTTGGATCCAGCCAGACACCATGCTTTTGTTCTTCTTTTGACTTTTTAGACTTTTTCATAAAGAGGAAATTCGTCAGCAAATTTAACCTTTTAATTGCCAAAGGGACTCAAGTCTTACTGTCATAAGTCATCATTATCTGATTTCTTTCACTGTTGAAGTTCTCAGAGTTCCTATTAGTATCTCACATGCAGAGGCATAGATTCTGCTCTGAGCATCCACTCTAGAGAATCATTGCAGACATCACTACCTCTCTGGTTAAACAAACAAAAAAAAGTTTAAACCAAAAAGAGGGCAATTAGGGCAGACGCAGTGACTCCTGCCTATAATCCCAGCACTTTGGGAGGCCGAGGTGGGCGGATCACCTGAGGTCAGGAGTTCGAGACCAGCCTGGCCAACATGGTGAAACCCCGTCTCTACTAAATATTCAAAAATTAGCTGGACTTGGTGGTGGGCACCTGTAATCCCAGCTACTCAGAAGGTTAAGACAGAAGAATTGCTTGAACACGAGAGGTGGAGGTTGCAGTGAGCCAAGATCGTGCCATTGCACTCCAGCCTTGGTGACAAGAGCAAGACTCTGTTTCAAAAAAAGGGAAGGAGGGGCATTTAAATGGACTGCAGTTTTCTTTTGCTTATTTTTAAAGTGGGCGGGGGAAAGACAGTCTTCAGACGGGCAGGACAGGAGGCCTGAAGAGGCCTGGGTTGCTCTTGCTGGGGTCTTTGAATCCCTGCAGATTCAGAGGGCCTTGCCCAGCAGCTGAGGGGCGCAATTCCCAAGCACTACAGCCTGGGAGCTCAGTTTCACCTGTTCACCGGGCTCCAGGCCACGGTGCTAGGGCAGCTTCTAACTTCAAATAGATGGACTTCCTGTCACAGCAACATTTTGTCACCAGAATCTGCTCCTCCTCCCCGAGGGACATTTTCCCATTGCTCTTGGTGGACAGCACTGCCCAAGGTAAGTTTCCTGTTCCCACTGGGTAATTCAATCCAAACAGATCAATGAATTTGCCCCTGTTTGTTTTGCTTGAGAAACACAGTTGCTGCTATAGACAAGTCCCTTTTATGTGACCTCAAGCATTAAAATATCCCACAAGCCACGTCAGAGGTTTGCTAAGACATTTAGAACTGACTTAATCTTCATTTTTATGCAACAGACCAGACAGGACTAAATCAGTCATGGACTAAGACCTTTGGGAGATGAATCGTAGAACACACTTACTATGTTCTGGTGTTATGTGGAATCCATCCGGTTTCATCAGCCCCACCAAGTCTTATTAGGCATGTTAGCCTGTATCACACCATACTCACTATTGTCCTAAAAGGGGAAAACCACAAACTAGAGATAGAAAAGGGTGAAGTTTGTGGTCCTGAGTTCTAAATTATCCTCAGAGACTTCCCTCCGACGATTTCCTCTGTCTTTTTTTTTTTTTTTGAGAGACACCGAGGGGTCTTGCTCTGTCACTCAGGCTAGAGTGCAGTGGCAACTGTAGCCCACTCACTGCAGCCTTGAATTGCTGGGCTCAAGGACCCTCCTACCTCAACTTCCTGAGTAGCTGGGATAACAGGTGCATGCCACCATGCCTGGCTAATATTTATTTGTTTGTTTATTGTGTAGAGACAGAGTCTTGTCATGTTGTCCAGGATGGTCTTGAACTCTTGGGCTCCAGTGATCCTCCTGCCTCAGCCTCCTGGAGCACTGGGATTACAGCCATGATTTTCTAGAGCCGATGTTCTCCAAATCATTAAACTGTACTGTTACTTCAAGAATCAATTTCAAATGCTACCTCTTTGATGAAGCTTTGATCCTTTGCACTAGGTCACAGTAATGTCTCCCACCTTGGACTTCCAGTAGCTTTTCATCTGTCCTACTCAGTAGGGATGAAGTATAAATATATACATATTTGGAGACAGGGTCTCACTCTGTTTCCCAGGCTGCCAGCAGAATGCACTGCAGCCTCCAACTCCTGTGCTCAAGCAATCCTCCTGCCTCAGCCTCCCAAGCAAGTGGGACTACAGCTGTGCACCACCACCCTCCGGCTAATGTTTTAAATTTCTGTAGAGGTAGGTCTTGCTATGTTGCCCAGGCTGGTCTCAAACTCCTGGCCTCAAGCGATCCTTCTCCCTCAGCCTCCCGAAGTGCTGGGATTCCCAAAGGTGAGCCACTGTACCTGGTGCTCTATTTTCATATACTGCTTCCACGCTCAGATTCTAAACACTTTGAGGCTGGGGCTGTCTCCTCTGTATTTACTGCGGGTGCTGCATGTGGTAGCTACTCAGCAACTATGTGGATGACTCCAGGTTGACCACACTGCATTGGTCTGTGCCTGCAGTTCCTCGGCATGTGTGATTTGGGTCTTTTACCAGAACCGTTGTCCTGCCCTCCTTGGTGATATTCATAGTGCTTAAGACATACCGAATGCTATCCACGAAAAGATATCACCAGGCTGATTGATTAAGTGTTATAGCCGTCTTCAGCCTCTGATCAATTTTGGTTGTCCTGGGGATGTCCTGGTTCATAGTAGAGCATGATTTCAGCAGACTCAACTTGTCTGTTTTCTTATTTTGGACCTCTGAAGGGTCTAAGATCAAACATACTCATCACAAAACCAGGTGGCCATGATCTGACTCAGGGCCTGGAGGAACTTGTGAAGCTGCACATTTCTCTATTGGAAACCAGCATCCATCCAGAAGATTGAACTGCAAATAGCCCGAGCCTATGCCTTTTGTACTTCAAGCAGCATTTTAGAAAAAAATATAAATATACTAATTCTAACAAGTTTTAGGGGGTGAGGGGACGGGAAGATGCAAATATTTGAAGTAAATAACTTTGGACTTTAACTATGGCTACTGTGAAATCAGTTCTCTAATTACATATATAATAAATCATTTTCCCCTCAGCAACATAACTAATTAATGAGCAAAACACAGGCAGACTCTCACCAACTCTTAACAGATGCTTATATAGAATTGTCAGGATACCAGAAAAGATCGTTTTCAAAAGAAGGAACTTCCAATTCCTTCCATTTCCAGTCTTCCTGCTCTAGGTAACAATTGCTGTACTTAAAGCCACAGCATTCCTGAAGGAGGAGAATCAGTGCACGGGGCAGCTGAGAAGCCCAGGTACCAGTGAATAAATCAGGAGCAGTAAGCTATCCCGTTGCTCTCCTGTACTTTCTCCACAGAAATTTTTTTTGAGGGGCAAAGAAATCTTTTTGAGGGCGATTGCCTTCATTTCCGCCACAGAAAAGACCAGGCAAGGAGGAAACGCCAAACCCAGAGACTGCAGACCTCACAAAACAGAGGCCGTACTCTTAAGGATTTTCCTTCTCTTTTGTTGACTAGCCAGCCTCCAGCCTCAAAAAAAGAAAAAAAAAGGCATGTTACCCATCTTGAATTCATTTGTTTTCCTTTTTTTCCTTTCTTTTTTTTTTTTTTGAGACAGAGTCTCATTTTTGTTGCCCAGGCTGGAGTGTAGCGGCGTGACCTTAGCTCACTGCAACCTCCACCTCCTGGGTTCAAGCAATTCTCCTGCCTCAGCCTCCCAAGTAACTGGGACTACAGGCATGTGCCACCACACCCAGCTAATTTTTTTGTATTTTTAGTAGAGACGGCGTTTCTCCATGTTGGCCAGGCTGCTCTCGAACACCTGACCTCAAGTGATCCGCCCACCTTGGCCTCCCAAAGTGCTGGGATTACAGGTGTGAGCCACTGCATTTGTTTTATTTTTGGGGACAAAGTCTCACTCTGTTGCCCAGGCTGGAGTGCAGTGGCACAATCACGGCTCACTGCAGCCTTAACCTCCCAGGCTCAAGCCATCCTCCCACCTCAGCCTCCCAAGTAGCTTGGACTACAGGCGCACACCACCACACCAGGCTAATTGTTTTTATTTTTATGTAGAGACAGGGTCTCACTTTGTTGGCCAGGCTGGTCGTGAACTCCTGGGCTCAAGCGATTCTCCCACTTTGGCCTCCCAAAGTGCTGGGGTTACAGGTGTGAGTCACTATGCCTAGCCTCCTTCTTTAATTTGGATAATAAATACTTTTCACACCTGCCCAGGCTCTTAAATATTCACAAGAGACTTATAGGGACTGAGTGACTGATTCCTCCCAGCCTCTAAGCCACCCTGCCTGGGGCTGGTCTCAGGGATCTGTAAACGCCACCACCACCCTGGCCTCAGCATCCACCGTGCAGCTCAACAACTCTACAGCAACTCCCAGCTCCTTGTGGCTGTCTCCTTTGCCCTCCTGCTGTTAGTGAATTCTGCAGGGTCACACAGCTATTCATGCCTGTTATGACTTCTTGGCTCCTTAACTAGACTGAAGACTCAGTAGGCAGGTATTATCTGAGTGGGTCTACTCATCAGCATCTGTTTCTTCAGACTAGCTTCTAAGAAATTAGCCCCTTTTTCCAATGGGCAGGCTCTAGCCTCTCCTGGATAATTCACAGCAAACGGGATTCCGTGCAACTAACAAGAGAATGCAAGTGCATGCAGGGTGCTCTAGATGGACAGGAATTGCAACCCCAGTACTGTAAAAGGAACTTGTGTCTAAGGGTAAGAAGTGTGAGTTCAGATTCCTCTAAAAGTTCCCTGCCTAAGTCTCTGTTCTAGCCAACATTCCCAGACATCAGTTAATACAAAAAAGATCTACTTGTAAAAAAAAAAAAAAAAATCATTAACTAGCTAACATTGACTGCACACCCACCAGGAGCTCAGCACTGTTCTGAGTGCCTCATGGGTATCATCTTAGTTTGTTCTCAGTGGCCCTATCGACAGGCACAGCTGTCTGTTTCTGTAATCACCTCTGTTTCACAGAAGAGGTAAGTGAACGTCCAGCCATGAAGCAGGGGCCCACACTCATGGATGCTGTGCCAGGAAGTCCGCCCTGCACAGTCCACTCCTCACCTCTGCACTGCACCAGGCCACCTTTCCTCCACCTGCGTCAGCACAAAAGGCTCTTTTCCTCATCCTAATGTACCTTCTGGTATATTCACCACAGGACTGATGAAACCTATCAAAATTTCCTGGGTGAAAGAGTAGAATTTTTTTTCAGTCACCCCTTTTTACCCTAATAATTCCCAGTTGTGATGCCATACACCTCCAGGAGCACCTGGTCTTCTGTACAAATAGCATCCTCTGGATTGGAGCAAGGTTACAACCCAAGCTCCTGGCCCCCGCTTTTGCCTTTCCTGTTCGAGGATCAGTATGTGTTATTCATTTGCCCATTGTAGAAGCACAAAAATGTTTGAGATCCTGTGTTTCCTAAGTCCTATGTGACTTAGAATTTTTCAGGTAGTAAGTAGCAGAAACGAACTCCAATAAGCCTCAGCACAAAAAACAAAAATTTACTTATTCACCTAGCAAGTAGGCATCCAAGGCGTACACCTGCTTCAGCCACAGTGTGATCCAGACACTCAAACAATGTCCTCAAGTTTTGATCCTTTAGTTTGCTCTGGTTTCATATGTGTTGACCTCATTCTCTTAAGATGGTCATCAGATATTTTAGGCTTAATACTAGCAATTATAGAAGACAGAGAGTATCATTTTTATATAGCTCCAGCAATGGGACTGGGGAGGGCTCTGATGGACCAGACAAGGTTACTACCCACCCCTGAACCAGTCATGTGGCCTAAAGAGTATGAAATTCCAATTGACCAAGCTACTGTGTTTTGGCCACCTGTGGGGAAGTCACTCCCACATAAACCCATATGAAATGGGTTCTTCATAAAGAGAAAAGGAATGGTGAACAGAAAAAAAACAACAAATTCTAATAGAGATCCTGTCAACACACATATCAACACACATTTGAAAGGCAATCTCAAATTGCAACATTCTCTGCATGCAGTATTTATTCTGTGCAGAATCCAGTAGACCAGGCAAACTAAGAAGGTGTTTAAGCAGGTTTGTGGCCATGGATAAGTCAAATACGATCTCTGAGCCTCAGTTTCCAGTAAGTAAACTGGCCTGAATAACCATTAAGAACCTTCCTTCCCTTAAAAAAAAATACGTAATTTAAGTAGTGTTCTCAATTATTAAAATACCAACTCAAGAAATTATTATATTGTACTGGCAATCAGAACTATGTTTTGTCCCAGCTGCTAGATCACAGAATTATGTGTAATTTTTTAATGACTTTAATAATCTGAATCACAAGTTAACACAATAACTTTCCAAGCAAAATACTGCACTTGCTCACTGCAAAGGTTTTATTGGTAGAAGATCACACACGCAGCAGCTGTATTTACAACCTGACTTTGAAATTTGGGAAACGTACATGTTTCCTGGAAAGCTATTTGGATTTTAGGGCATGATAATTTTGCTTTGTGGATCCATTCATCAAATGAAATCATCTTTTTTGGAATGTTATTTTCTGGTAAGAAAAATAATGACATGCACCACATTATGTTCAAAAAATGTTCCATTTAGACCACATTTCCAATCTGCAGCTCTGTGAATTCTAACGAGGTAGACAGACTCACATTGTGAGATAAAAGGCGTTATGTACTCAACTGAAGTCAAATGCAAGAATGAGCCATGTGCAGTAAGGAGAGTCACATCTTTGTTGATTTTGACCTAAATTGTTGAAATACTGTTTTTAAGAAATTAAGCAGTCAGATGATTTTTTCCATAAATAGCCATTCACATGTGAAAATCTTTACCATAACCCAACCACATTTGAAGAATAAATTATAAAGCTCTCATTTTGTCTCCTAAGTTTTCATTATACCATTTTAAAGACAACTTTCATCCTTGCTTAAAAGGCATGGATTCCAGATGTATGTTTGTTAACTCCAGTAAGAACACACAACAATATCTGAGTAAGACATAAAACTATCAGTCAGGTATCCAGATGATCTATTTCTTCTACAAGCACTAATGACAATGTGTGGAAACTTCCAGAAGTTCAGGACCACATAGCTGCAGTATAAATTCAATCAAACTTGCTTTCTCCCCTTGGCCTATAAACCCCTTCAAGTCTCCAACTCTTCTTCAACTCTCCTGTGGTTTTGTTTTTCACATCAGTTATAATTTTGTCACATAACACTTAAATTTTGAATTTGACTCTGTGTTTCCATTTTCTGAATATTACTCCATTTAATATTCTTAAATGAAAAAGGTGGCCAGGCACAGTGGCTCACGCCTGTAATCCCAGCACTTTGGGAGGCTAAGGCGGGCAGATGACCTGAGGTCAGGAGTTCAACACCAGCCTGGCCAACGCGGTGAAAACTTGTCTCCACTAAAAATACAAAAATTAGCCAGGTGTGGTGGTGCACACCTGTAATCCCAGCCACTTGGGAGGCTGAGGCATGATAGTGCTTGAGCCTGGGAGGCAGAGGTTGCAGTGAGCCGAGATCGCACCACTGCACTCCAGCCTGGGCAACAGAGAAAGACTTTGTCTCAAAAAAAAAAAAAAAAGAAGAAAAAGAAAAAGATTTGGAGACACATAATTTTTTAATCTTCTTGAAGGATTCAAATTGGTAGCATTCAGCTCTTGCACTCATTCTCAAGCACGTTAATTAATATTTGGCTACTTTGTTCTGTGGTCAATAGAAAACATGCGACTTCCCATTGACCTACAGCTGAGATATGTTGACATTTCAAATGACAGCTCAGAAGGAGTAGCCTTCTCTCAAACCTAGAAATTCAACCTTTTCTTAACTGTTTGGGTCAAAAGAATGTCACAGAGGCATAGATCTTGCTTGGGCTGCGATGATGGTTATTTTATCTGCTGCATTTAGGAAACACACTGACCATCATTCGCAGTATGGAGTCTGAGGTCTAAGGATGAGTAAAATGCTCCAAATAAGAACAGTGTCATTACATAAACTTGGTTGTGAGTTTTAAAACAGCAGTTATTTTTAAAATATTCATTGATATGTATTACTTCAAGTCCAAATTCCTACAAAAGGGATATATTATTCTCACCATGCTTCCAGCTCAATTTTCACCATGTCCGAAGCCCTTATGTAGCATACCCTCTTCAAACATGCCAGACAACTCTTTGTCTTATTAACCTCTGAAATTTGAGGCTGACTCATACCTCTTCCTTCTACTCTTATTTAAAATACAGAACTAAGTAAAATTTTTAAAAATAAATAAATAAAATGGAATGAAATAAAATACATAACTGCAATTCTTCCCCAATGCTGAAAGACAAGAGGTTTAGATTTTTTACAACTAATGCAAATCTAACTGTAAAATAAAATTGAGATTATTTTTGGTTTTGTGATTGTCATTAAACGTATCCATTCCAACTCCTAATCATTTAAATCCTGCCTCTACCTCTTAGCCATAATTACCACTGCCCTAGTTCAGAACCATTTCTTGCCTAGATTCCTGCATCAGTAGGTTAACTGGTCTATCTGTCAGTAGCCTCTCTCATCTATAATCTGTCCTCCTCAACTTCATCATTTGGAAAATCCCTTCAAAATCCTTCCAGGGGGGTCCTTTTCTATCAAATAAGTGTTGGGAGTCGGTCACACTCTACAATTTGCCTACCCATTTTCCATTTCCCTCCATCCTTACTAATAGAACTCTTAATTTGTATAGGGTGGCAATGTGTCCAGCTGAAAATAATTTATTTCCCCAGACCCACTGTGACCAGTTCTGGTCAATGAGATGTAAGTAGAAATCTTTGCATGGCACTTCTAGAAAGCTTTATTTTTCTGATCAAATGGGATAGTTAACATAGGCCTTTTGCCCTTTTCCCTTCCTTCTAATTCCTACCTGGAATGCAGCAACAATGGCAGGAGGCATGGCAGCTGTCTTAGTCCTTCAGGAAGAAAAACACCAACCAAAGAGCAGGAGCAGAGCACTAGAAGTGGGTCCCCATCAGCACCTCTTGGATGTCACATTAAGCCTGGCTACACTGAGCATCGCTGGCCTTCTCCCTTACAGGAGAAAGATAACCTTTATTTCATTTCACTGTAACTTAGATTTCTTTCCTGGGGGACAAACACAATCTAACTGATAAAGTGAGTCAGAATAAAAGCTTCATGAAATTTCTTCCAGGTCAAATGTTCCATGGTTCCAGAATTCAATGCAAATTCATGTCATCAATGGTATTTAATCAAAGAAAACTTATGCCAGATTATCTTACTTCTAAAACCATAATATCCATTTCTTCACTGTAGGGTAACATCTAGATGCTGATTCCCTAAGTACAGCTCATAAATACCTCCCCTTTATCTAGAATAATCAATGCAACAGAAATACAAAGAGCATTTATTCCATTCAAAGCTTTATTCTATGCATTGTAGAATAATAAAGGAAGTAAAATATAGAGCCCTTTCACTTAAGAAACTCACAATCTAGTCAAAAAGATAAGAAATAAGGATAAAAATAGAATTGTAATGAAAAAGATCAGGATAAGAATACAAAAGATATCATCAAACATAACACAGATTGATTTTTTTAAAAACTATACAGACAATAAGAATATGAAAGAAGTTTAAATCAGGAAGTGTCCCTTTAGCTGAATGTTGAAAGAAATAATAGGCATTAGAAGTTGTTTCTTAAATTTTAAATCTACTGGACATGGTAGTGTGGTGAATTCATACTTTGAAGTACCCTCTCTCTTTCAAACACATGGCAATTATAAATAAAATATAGGCCAGGTGCAGTGGCTCACACCTATAATCCTAACACTTTGGGAGGCCAAGGCAGGAGGATTGCTTGAGCCCAGGAGTTTAAGACCAGTCTGGGCAACATAGTGAGACCCCCCTCTACAAAAAATTAAGAAAAACCCAAATAGCCAGGTATGGTGACATGCACCTATAGTTCCAGCTACTTGGGAGGTTGAGGAGGGAGGATTGCTTAAGCCCAGGAGTTGGGGACTGCAGTGAGCTATGATTGTACCACTGTATTCCGGCCTGTGTGACAGAGCAAGACCCTTTCTCAAAAAGTAAATAAACAAAACAAAATATAGAAATTAAAACAAAAAATTAGTTTCAAAAACAAAAGATGGACACCCACAGAAGGAGGAAGTGAAACAGCAAGTTGAATGAAAACAGAAGCCTGCTGGAAGTGGTAGCCAGAGTTTGGTTCCTGTGAGTCAGAGGAAACCAGGCATTCTCTAAGTCACATAGCCAAGCAGGGATAGGCTTGAAATCAGAAGCTGTGATGGTGCTTTATACTGGAATTTAAGGGAACAGTACCAAACGCCCCCTTTAAAACAGATTTGAACAAGCTGCACGCCTACAAAAGTAGACAAGTTCAGACACTGCTTCATGTCCAAAACTTAAGTAAGCTACCTGCTGGCCTAGGGACAAAATCTGTGCTCCCCTTACTATGACTTGGGATAGGAATCCCAAAAATAACATCATAAAACCTGGTCTGGACTGGGCCCAGAGGTCTCAGAACAGAAAATTTAAAAACCCATAGACAAAGGGAAGTAAGAACAGAGAGAAACAGAAAAAAAAAAAATTAAACGTAAAACTTACCATTTAAAATGAACCTGAAAATCTAAATTTGAAAAACTATGGGGGAAAAAAGTCTAAGACAAATAGAATAGTCATAAAATTTCTACATGGAGGTACCATAAATGTTTGCATGTCCCAAAAATTCATATGTTAAAATCCTAACCCCTAATGTGATGGTATTTGAAGATAAGGTATTTGGGAGGTGATTAGGTCATGAAGGCAGAACCCTCATGAATGGAAATGGCACCCTTATAAGACCTCAGAGAGTTCCCACCCCTTTACCATGTAAGGTTATAGCAAGTAAACACTCTCCTAGAAAGCCAGAAGCAGGCCTCGCTGGACACCCTATCAGCTGGTGCCTTGGTCTTGGACTTCCCAGCCTCTAGAACTGTCAGAAATAAATGTTTATCATTTACCAGCTGCCTGGTAACAGAGTTCTGTTATAGTGCCCAGACAAACTAACAGAAATTGGTACCAGGAAGAGGGGGTGCTACTGTAACAAATACCTAAAAATATGCCAGTGGCTTTGAAACTGGGCAATGGATAGAGGCAGAGAGAGTTTGGGTGTTCATGCTAGAAAAAGCCTACCTCACCACAAGTGACTGTGATGAGGACTCAGGAAGAAAATAAGACAGGTGTAGAAAAAGGCTCAATCTTCTCAGAGAATATCTGAGTAATCCAGAAGAGAATGTTGATGGAAATATGGACACTTAAGGGCCATTCTGATGAGGCCTGGCAAAGAAGTGGAAGGAAAGATCTTTGTTATAAAGTGGCAAAACCTTGACTAAATTGGTTCTTGTCCTAGTGTTTTGTGAAAGGTAGAACATGAGAGTGATGAGATTGGAGATTTGGCTTAGGAAACTCTAGGCAAAATGTTGAAGGAACAACCTGGTTCCTCCTGACTGCTTATAATCAGATGAGAAAAGAGAGAAATGGTGTAAAGGTGGAATTGTTAATCAAAACAAAAAAAAAGAACTTAGAGGTGTGGGAAATTCCCAGCCTGATCATGCTGCAAAAAATGAGAAAGTGTATTCAGAAGAAACACTAAGGGTGTGGCCACATGACCATTTGATAAGATCAGTCAGCAGCCTCAACCAGGTACTATTATTCAAGACAATGGACGAATGCAAAGGAGGGGACTCCACTGCCTGTGGGACATTGGTGCACACTGCCCAGCACCACCTAACATCACAGACTCCATTCCCCATGTTCCAGCACCAAGTTCTTCAGCCACCTCAATTATGGCTCTGGTAGACCCAGGTGTGGCATAGGTTATGATGATCATCCCTCTGGAGGACACAGGCAGCAAACTCTGGTAGCAAACAAAGAATGTCCAAGGGACATGGATGCCTCCACCTAGATTTCAGAGGACAGGAGAAATATCCCTTGGAGTCATGGGGGTGGAGTCCAGGCAGGGGGTCACCATTAGGAAAAAGCCTCCCAAATCCATGGGGCAGACCAACCAAGAGCATTGGGGGCTCAGCTTCTTCCTGAGAAAGCTGTATGGGCAGGATCATAGCCCCAGTGTGTCCAGAAGACAGGATCTGGAAGGTGGGACGTTCACCCCATGGAGCCTGAAAGGCAGAATATCAGGCCTAAGAAGATTGGTCTCAAGGCTTCAGGCCTAATGGAATTTGTCCTGGTAGGTTTTGGCTTAGAACCTATCACTTCTCTTTTCTCTCTATTTTGGAAGGAGAATGTCTGCCCTCTGCCTGCCCCACCATCGTGTTTTGGAATCAGGTAACTTGTTTGATTCCAGAGGCTTATAACTTGGGGGAAATTTGACTCAGGATGAATTGAAGCCTGAGTCGCACCCAAATCTGATTTAGATAATATCCAGATGAGATGTTGAACTTTAAACTTTTGAGTTGATGCTGGAACAAGTTGAGATTGGGGCAGGGGGAGGAGGGCACAGTTGGGCTGGAATAAATGTATTTTGCATGTGAGAACATGAATTCTGAAGGGCAAAAAGAAAATGCTATGGACTGAATGCTCATGTGCCCCTAAAATTCGTATGTTGAAACCTAACTTCCAATGTAATGATATTAGGAGATGGAGCCTTTGGGAAGTGATTAGGTCATGAGAGTGGAACCCTCGTGAATGGGATTAGTGTCCTTATAAAAGAGGCCCCAGATAATTTCCTTCCACCTCCTGCCATGTGAGGACACAGCAAGAAGCCAACCATCTATGAACCAGGAGGTCAATACTCACCAGACACAAAATCTCCTGGCATCTTGATGTTGGACTTCTCAGCCTCTAGAGCTGCGAGAAATAAATATCTGTTGTTTATAAGTCACCTTGTCTATGGTATATTTGTTACAGCAGCCTGAATAGTCAAAAACAAGGAGGTAAATATATTCCAGGTAAAAACAATGTGATGAAACAATATAATATAGACTTTAAGGTAAGTATGTTTAGATGCTGAAAGAGAGAAATGAAATAACTTCCATTAAGAGAAAGTAAGAAATTATTGGTGGTGAGAGACATAGACAAAAGAAAAACAAAACCAAAATAAGTTATAAAGAATCATCCAAACATCTTGAAATGACAAATAAAATCTACCAAATTTTAGAAAAAAAACTCAACTGGATAAATGTTAAAATGAAAACAGAAACCAAATGAGAGAATAGAGAACACTGCTGAGGAAGTCACCTAAAATACAGTATAAAGAAACAGAGTGTTTTTTTAAAAAAAAAAAAAAAAAAAAAAAAAAAAAAAAAAAAAACTTTAAAATTTGAGAGGGGTTTTCAGGTGATGTCCTCAGCCAGGGGCTGTTGGTATTTGGAGAAGGAAAATTCTTTGTTGTGTTTTGGGAGTGGGACACTGTTCTATGCTTTGTAGAATGTTTACCAGCATCCCCGGCCTCAGCACACTAGAAATCAGTAGCATCCCCAAGTTGTCAGAACCAATCATGTTTCTGGACTTTGCCAGATATCCCTTGGGGGGCAAAATTGCTACCTGCTGAGAACGGTGATTCTAATATATGTCTAAAGTGAGTTATGGCCAAATGCAGTGGCTCATGCCTGTAATCCCAGCATTTTGAGAGGTTGAGGCAGGAAGACTGTTTGAGGCCAGGAGTTCAAGACAAGCCTAGGCAACACAACAAGACTCCAGCTCTACAAACGTGATAATAAATAAATAAAGTGACAGAAAAGACAATGGAAGGAATGGACAGATTAAAAGAGATAACTGGAAACTTTTCAGAAATGGATGCTCAAATCAAAAATGCATTCTAACTACTCAACACAATAAAGTCAAGAAAACTTACACATAGTCACACTAATATAAACACTAATGCTAAAGAAAAATCTAAGAATCCACTAGAGAGAAAAGACAAATCATCTATAGAGTAAAAATGATTAGACTGACATCAACAACAGATTCAAAAGACGATTATGTAAATGAGAGGAGATAAAGCAACTCTCAATCGAGAACTTTATACCAAACAATCCCTCCAAGGTAAGAATAAAATGTAGATATTTCCAGATATTCAAAAACCAAAAGTGCTGATTTTCTGAGATCTCAACTTAATGAACTCTTAAAGGATATAAGAAATTATTTTGAGCACAGCAAATGATCAAATGTTGATTAACTTAATTAAAAAGCGATTTAGTTCTTTTTGTATTAAAAGAACACATCAAGACAAAACTCTAGATGGTAATCAAAAAAGGAGAAATAGAAAGTGGAGTTAATGGAACAGAATGCCAAGATTCATGTCATGTTTAGGAAGGAGAAAAACTAAATAACTTTAAGCCTTGTCAAAAAATACGATTTAGGATATATTTTTAATTAGATAAAAACTAGCAATAAATCTTTAACTTCTAAATCAGCAGACATAACATAAACACTGATTTTTTAGCAATTTTCATTTTGCACTAGGACCTGCAAATCTTATAGCCAAACCTGGTGAACAGAGAGGGCTAGTGGCTCTGCTAACCTGAGAATGCAGTCATGGTGAAGGCACGTAATTAACCAGTGGTCTATTCAGGGATTTCGTGAGGAGTTCTAGGAGGTGAGACAGCCAGAAGGGAGCTCATAAGGTCTTCTGCATATTCCAAGTTGTTCCAAGCCTTGTGCATGAGCAACACAGACCGGGGAGGTCCAACCCATCCATGCATTCCTAGTTGATGGAGCCCTGCACATGCTCAGAGGAGATGCAAGAGGCCTTGCATAAAATAAGGCCTGGAGTGGACTCAAAAGTGGACCAAGACTGAACGTGCTCCCTGACTCACATGTAGATCCAGCAGCACAAAGTAGAGAAGCCTTACTGACCTAAGGCATTTGAGCTCAGCCTCTGACTAATCTTTGACTGAATACCAAGACAGGCGAACATGGAAACAAACCCTAGGAAACAAGGCTTAAAAATCAAAAGTTAACTGAACAGAGATATTAGCATGTACACATTGTGGGGAGACAAACTTCTCAGATTTAATTCAGGCAAGTAATTAAACAACAGACAAACCTCAGGCAGGAAAAACAGAATCTGTGCTTAAAACAATACATTATCTAAATATCCAGAATTCAACAAGAACAACAAAAATTAGTAGACATAGAAAGAAACAGGAAAGTGTTTCTCAAGAAAAAAAAAAGCAGTTAACAGAAACTGTCTGAGTGTTTCCAGATGTTGGATTTAGTAGTCAAAGACTTCACAGCAGCTATTATAAATATATCTTAAAAGTTAAAGAACCCCATATTTAAAGGTCAAAAGAAACTGTGACAATAATGACTCAACACATAATCTGAATACACAAAAATTATTTTTAAAAAGAACCAAATGGAAATTCTGAAATTAAAAGTACAATAACTGGTATGAAATATTCATTAGGAGAATATTTGGTTGGCAGATTTAAAATGCAGAAAAAAGAATCAGTAAATGTAAATACAGATCAATAAAAGTTATCCAATCTGATGAATGGAGAAAAAAGATTAAAAAAAAAAGTTATCAAAGCATTAGAGACCTGTGGAACAACATCAAGGGTACCAATACACTTGTAATGGTATTCCCAGAAGAAAAGGAAAAAGAAGCAGAAAATAATTGGAGAAATAATGGCCTAAAATTTTCTAAACTTGATAAAAAGGGAAGTACAGATCCAAGAAGCTCAAGACTAAGCACAAACAAATCACATCACAGTCAAACTTTTGACAATTCTTCCCAAATTGATCTATAGATTAAATGTAATTTCTATTAAAAATCTAATCATCTTGTCTGTAGAAAATCAACAAGTTAATCCTAAAATGTGGATGAGGATGCAAAGGATCTACAGAATCAACGTAATTTTGAAAAAGAAGAACAAGTTTGAAGACACACACTACCCAATGTTCAAACTTACTATTAAGCTACAATCATTGATGATTTGATGTTTGTGTAAAATAGGCAGGGATCAATAGAACAGAACAGATAATTCAGAAAGAAGCACTTACATTTACATTCAATTGATTCTTGACAAATTACCGAGATAATTCAGTGGAGAAAGGACAGTTCTTCCAACAAATAGTGCTGAGACCACTGGATGTCTATAGGCAAAAACAGAAAAAAGAAAAACTTAGACTCTTACCTCACAACATACACAAAATAACTCAAATAGGATCCCAGAATCATCAATTAAGAGTTCAAAGTATAAAAATTTCTGAAACAAAATACAGGGGAAAATCTTTATGATCTGGAATCAGGCAAAGAGTTTTTAGATACAACAGTATAAGCACAAATCATTTTTTTAATTATTAAATTGAGCTTCATTAAAGTCAAAAATGTTTTGCTTCTAAAGACACAATTAAGTAATTGAAAAGACAAGCAATAAACTAGGGGTATTTCCAAATCATGCAGAATATATAAAGAACTCTCAACTCAAAATAAAAAGACAAAACACTCAATTTTCTAAATGGCCAAAACAGACATCTTACCAAAGAAGATATATAAATGACTAATAAGCACGTGAAATGA
>NW_012105076.1:1419920-1422979 GCF_000951045.1 Mandrillus leucophaeus | reverse complement strand
ACTCAAAAGTGGACCAAGACTGAACGTGCTCCCTGACTCACATGTAGATCCAGCAGCACAAAGTAGAGAAGCCTTACTGACCTAAGGCATTTGAGCTCAGCCTCTGACTAATCTTTGACTGAATACCAAGACAGGCGAACATGGAAACAAACCCTAGGAAACAAGGCTTAAAAATCAAAAGTTAACTGAACAGAGATATTAGCATGTACACATTGTGGGGAGACAAACTTCTCAGATTTAATTCAGGCAAGTAATTAAACAACAGACAAACCTCAGGCAGGAAAAACAGAATCTGTGCTTAAAACAATACATTATCTAAATATCCAGAATTCAACAAGAACAACAAAAATTAGTAGACATAGAAAGAAACAGGAAAGTGTTTCTCAAGAAAAAAAAAAGCAGTTAACAGAAACTGTCTGAGTGTTTCCAGATGTTGGATTTAGTAGTCAAAGACTTCACAGCAGCTATTATAAATATATCTTAAAAGTTAAAGAACCCCATATTTAAAGGTCAAAAGAAACTGTGACAATAATGACTCAACACATAATCTGAATACACAAAAATTATTTTTAAAAAGAACCAAATGGAAATTCTGAAATTAAAAGTACAATAACTGGTATGAAATATTCATTAGGAGAATATTTGGTTGGCAGATTTAAAATGCAGAAAAAAGAATCAGTAAATGTAAATACAGATCAATAAAAGTTATCCAATCTGATGAATGGAGAAAAAAGATTAAAAAAAAAAGTTATCAAAGCATTAGAGACCTGTGGAACAACATCAAGGGTACCAATACACTTGTAATGGTATTCCCAGAAGAAAAGGAAAAAGAAGCAGAAAATAATTGGAGAAATAATGGCCTAAAATTTTCTAAACTTGATAAAAAGGGAAGTACAGATCCAAGAAGCTCAAGACTAAGCACAAACAAATCACATCACAGTCAAACTTTTGACAATTCTTCCCAAATTGATCTATAGATTAAATGTAATTTCTATTAAAAATCTAATCATCTTGTCTGTAGAAAATCAACAAGTTAATCCTAAAATGTGGATGAGGATGCAAAGGATCTACAGAATCAACGTAATTTTGAAAAAGAAGAACAAGTTTGAAGACACACACTACCCAATGTTCAAACTTACTATTAAGCTACAATCATTGATGATTTGATGTTTGTGTAAAATAGGCAGGGATCAATAGAACAGAACAGATAATTCAGAAAGAAGCACTTACATTTACATTCAATTGATTCTTGACAAATTACCGAGATAATTCAGTGGAGAAAGGACAGTTCTTCCAACAAATAGTGCTGAGACCACTGGATGTCTATAGGCAAAAACAGAAAAAAGAAAAACTTAGACTCTTACCTCACAACATACACAAAATAACTCAAATAGGATCCCAGAATCATCAATTAAGAGTTCAAAGTATAAAAATTTCTGAAACAAAATACAGGGGAAAATCTTTATGATCTGGAATCAGGCAAAGAGTTTTTAGATACAACAGTATAAGCACAAATCATTTTTTTAATTATTAAATTGAGCTTCATTAAAGTCAAAAATGTTTTGCTTCTAAAGACACAATTAAGTAATTGAAAAGACAAGCAATAAACTAGGGGTATTTCCAAATCATGCAGAATATATAAAGAACTCTCAACTCAAAATAAAAAGACAAAACACTCAATTTTCTAAATGGCCAAAACAGACATCTTACCAAAGAAGATATATAAATGACTAATAAGCACGTGAAATGATGCTCAACAACATTAAACATTAGGGAAATCCACCTTAAAACCACAATGAGAATATCACTATACATCTACAAGAATGACAATATTCAAAAAGACAGACAATGCAAAGTGTTGGTAAGAATATGGAGAAACTGAAATCCTCATTCATTGCTGATGAGAATGTAAAATAGCATAGACATTTTGGAAAACTGCTGGGCAGTTTCTTAAAAAGTGAAATAGAAAATTACCATACAACTCAGCAATTCTACTCTTAGAAACATACCCAAAAGAAATGGAAATATATAGTCACACAAAAACTTGTATAATGTTCATAGCAGTGCTAGTCATAATAGCTAAAGACTGGAAACAACAGTAAATAGATACATAAAATATTGTATATCTATACCACAGAATATTAGTCAGCAGTAAGAAAGAACAAGATATGAATACATGGTATAATATGGATGAACCTCAAAAACGTTTTGCAAAATGAAACATGTGAGACCCCCAAAATTACATATTGTATTATTCCATTTATAGCCAATGTCCAGAAAAGGCAAATTTATTAGACACAGAAGATAGATCAGTGGTTGCTTAGGGCTTGTGGGAGGAAGAATGGGAGCAAAGACTGAAAACAGGCTCAAGAGAAATTTTGGGAATAATGGAAAAGTTCCAGAACTAAATTGTACTGATAATTGCACAACTCTACAAATCTGCTAATACTCATTTAATTATATACTTAACAATCAAGAACTCTACGTTATGTAAATTACAACTCAATAATACAATAAAAATTTTGTATGAATAAACGGAACCAAAAAAAGACCACAGATAAATCTGAAGGACATAGATAGAAGGAAATAATAAAGATTCATATAGCAATCAATTAAAAAGACAAAAAATCAATGAAAAGAAACAACACAAGCAAAAGTAGCTTCTTAGAGGAAAAACATTCAAAATGAATAAACTATTGGCAAAACTGATCAGGCAAAAGAGAAATTAAACAACACTAGGAATAACAAAAGAACATAGGCACAATTGAAACAGACAAAAGGAAGACGAAGACATGCGTGCAGACCAGGGAGAGTATGAGCAAAATTATACCAGAGTATTCATTGTACAGCAAGTAAATCCACTTGACTCCTCTAGGAAGAACAGTGAGATGTAATGCTGTGAACATCAGTAAGAAATTATATACTTGAAGGGTATCAAGTTAAAGTCAATACGGCTTGTAGGGAAAGGATTCCCTATTTAATAAATGGTGCTGGGAAAATTGGCTAGCCATAAGTAGAAAGCTGAAACTGGATCCTTTCCTTACTCCTTATACGAAAAT
>NW_012105076.1:1415420-1418893 GCF_000951045.1 Mandrillus leucophaeus | reverse complement strand
GGGGGGAGGGGTAAGGGATAGCATTAGGAGATATACCTAATGTAAATGATGAGTTAATGGGTGCAGCACACTAACATGGCACATGTATACATATGTAACAAACCTGCATGTTGTGCACATGTACCCTAGAACTTAAAGTATAATAATAAAAAAACAAAAAAAATTTTTAAAATAAAGTCAATACAGGCCGGGTGCAGTAGCTCTCTCCTATAACCCCAGTACTTTGGGAGGCCGAGGTGAGTGGATCACCTAAGGTCAGTTCGAGGCCAGCCTGTCCTATCGCTACTAACAAATACATATAAAAATTAGCCGGATGTGGTGGCGCATGTTTCTCCATAATAATCCCAGCTACTTGGAGGCTGAAGCAGGAGAATCACTTGAACCCGGGAGGCGGAGGTTGCAGTGAGCTAAGATCATGCCACTGCACTCTAGTCTGCATCACAGAGCAAGAATCCTTCTCAAAAAAATAAATTAATTAAAAGTCACTAGAAAAAAAATACAAAAGCTAAAATGTATTTAAAATATAGTAAATATGATGTCTTCAGTCTATGTACATCCCACCCATAAAATACTTCCTATAAGCAAACCAGACTCAATCATTAAATCCTAGGAAATTCCATGAGGCATTTGCCACAAATGAATTCTACGAATGGAAAGTGATGCTCAATTAGAACAACAATATGAAGCAGTGTATAGAAATTACATCCGAATTCAGGGTCCATCATGAAATGTGACTATAGAAACTCCACACTGCATATCCACCTGGATCAAGATTTTCCAAACAAGCCATTGCTTTTAAAAGAAAACCAGTTCTAGTTTGTTATGCTCACTGGATGTTAACATTCATCTATCAAAACCACCAAGTACAAGAAGAATGTCATATCAGCACTTCATTCATTATCAGCACTTCATTCATTACCATTACTCAGCAACAAGCTGAGCCAACTAAACTGAAAATCCACTCACCCCTGAGAAGCAAGATCACCTTTCAACAGCTCCATAGCTCAGTCACATCCCAGTTCGCTTGTCTGGTGGAGAGGTTAGAGCTTCAAATTGTATGGCACTGACAGTATATCCAAAACCTTTACAGACGGGGTACATTTTCATCATTAATAGCTAAATGGTTCCATTTCTACAATTCAGCTAATATTTGTTGAGGGCGTCCTCTGTACAATGCACTTTGGCCTCTGTATTGGGGAACAAACGACCCATGATTGAGACACAGTTCTACCTTTTAGGTTGCAGGGTACAAAAAAAATCTGGTAGATAAATAAATGCTCAGATGCAAGGTAAATGGTGAGATGTCCGGCAGCTAACAAAGTTGGGTTGTGTTGAGGTGACCTGAGAAAGTTCCTGGGGAGAAGAGGAGGATTGCAATTCAAGAAATGGATCGGACAGGTGATCCATTTGATGATGGTATTCAAAGAATAGAAGACCACTTGAACAGAGGCTCAGAGGAAAGGAAGTGGGATTAGTGAATTAGGCTCAGGATTCAGAGGTGAAGAGGGAATTGAGGGGAAGGCGTGGAATGAGAGATCTAGACACCAAGCTCAGATGAACGTTGGTCTCTAAGGAATGAAGAATCACTCAAAGGTTTCCAAGAGGAGTAGGGGAGCAGTGTGATCAGATGGTGTTTTTGGCAGATCTCTCTCCTGGCTCAGTGAGTGGGAAGGATGGGCGGGGAGGCGAGGGCTTCAGCAGGAACCCAGGCAGGCGGGAACACAAGCCAGGGCTAGAACAGTGAAGACAGAAACAAAGTGTTACCAGGACACACTTCAGCAGCAGAAACTCCTCTCCCGAGGCCCATCTCAGTCACTGCTTTCCAAAAAGTGATTCCCAAACAGTAATTTTGTCTGTTTATATCAAAATCACAACTTTGTAAGGTCTTTATTTCTTTTTGGACATACATAAAGTAATACCATCACATTTTCTCTCTCTTGTGTAGAGAATTCTCCCAACCCAGGTGTGCATATCATCCCAAAGTTAGGAGGCATCACTTGCTTTGAACAAACCCCACACTGAACAAATGAATGCAGATATTTTACATGAAAGTCTTCAACAACACAATTCAAGTGCAAGACTAGAAACCCATTCTCCAAAGTTCAAAAACTGAGTTTGAACATAAGCTCCTAGGTTTCTAAAGGTAGAAAGCGGCAGGCATAAAATCTCAAAGCTCACATTTCTGATAAATTCCAAAAGCTAATGAGTGTTGAGTCCCTTACCTCTGCTTCCTCAGGTCAGCTTTCTAGAATCCTAGCATGCAGAAAGTGCTTGGGGAGCTCCCAACTTTGCCATAAATGTGCTCGTGGCGGGAACAGCAATGCAATATAATTATAATTCAGACTTACTGGTGTGCAAAAGTTATTTAAAGATTTTTATCACAGAGCCTCACAGCACATTGAGTATCTTTGGAGCACTTCCTAATATTAGATATTTTACCATCTTTTCTGTAGATCACTCTTACAGTGAGTGACCTGGTGGAAAGGGGTCTGTCACTGCATTCCCATTTCATAAATAAGAACAGGTCTCACATCATACAATAAGGTAGATAGCAGCACTCTGCTGGAAGATTTGAGAGTAATCATCACCCTTAAACAAACACAAGCTTTATATCTCTATATTGTTATGGACTGAACTGTGTCCCCGCAAAATTCACATGCTGAAGTCCTAACACCGGTACCTCAAAATGTGGCTGTATTTGGAGACAGAGCCTTTAAAGAGGTAATTATGTTAAAAATGAGATGATTAGGGTGGGCTCTATTCCAATATGACTGGTTTCTTAGAGGAAGAGATTTGGGCATGGTGGCTTATGCCTGTAATCACAAAGCTTTGTGAGGCTGAGGCAGGAGAATCACTTGAACCCAGGAGCTCGAGGCTGCAGTGAGCCATGATTGCTACACTGGACTCCAGCCTAGGCGACAGCGTGAGACCCTGTCTCTAAAAAAAAAAAAAAAGAAGAAATTTAAACACAAACAAGTGGAGACACAGGGAGAACACAGCCATTTGGAAGCCAAAGGGAGAGGACTTAGAAGAAACCAACTCTGCAGATACCTTGATTTCAGATTTCCAGCCTCCAGGACTGTGAGAAAATAAATTTCTATTGTTTGAGCCATCCAGTCTGTGGAATTTTGCTATAGCAGTCCTAGTAAATTTTTTTGTTGTTGTTGGAGTCTCGCTCTGTTGCCCAGGCTGGAGTGCAGTGGCGTGATCTCAGCATACTGCAAGCTCCACCCCCCGGATTCATGCCATTCTCCTGCCTCAGCCTCCCAGGTAGCTGGGACTACAGGCACCTGCCACCACGCCTGGCTAATTTTTTATGTATCTTTAGTAGAGACGGGGTTTCACCGTTAGCCAGGATGGTCTCGATCTCCTGACCTCGTGATCCACCCACCTCGGCTTCCCAAAGTGCTGGGATTACAGGCATGAGCCATCGCGCTCGGCCGCAAACTTTTATATATGTCTAATATATATAA
>NW_012105076.1:1380989-1414630 GCF_000951045.1 Mandrillus leucophaeus | reverse complement strand
AAGTTACAGGGGAACAAGGTAATTCTCTCAGTTACCGCACATTTAGCATTTTTTCATTGGTTCCCGCTGTGTCCTTATCGGGGATTTCCTAGGTGGTGTTTTTCTGAAGTTGGAAAGAAATATGGAGGAATGTGTTTGTGCTGGGCTCAGGAAGTTGGGAGATATATGGGGGTGTGCCTCATTCCTTTCAAATTGAATAGAAATAATTCTATTTTAGAGTGACAATCATATAAATACAATTATCCTCTTAAAACTGTCTTTTTTATCTTGTTATTCTTTAGTAAGTTGTCTCATTTTTCCAAATAAAACTGTTTCACTGACTTCTCTATGATCAATTATTTTAAAATTTATCCTAGTATGAATATATTTTGTGATAATTAAACTTTTTAAGAAAAATCTAGCAACTCAGTTTGCTTTTTTATAAAGTTGTCCATACATAGTCCAAAGAGAAATACTAGATTAGAATCATGTCAGTGAGAATGATGGAGCAAGTATCTCCAAATACCTGTTACTTCACAAAGGAAAGACAACATAGATTAAAATGATCAAAATAAATTCTTTAGAACTCTTTAACTATTTTTTTTTTTGCGACAATCCAAGCAGTGTTTATTAAACAAACAAACAAAAAACAGCTAAATCTTGGTAGGGGTAATGAGCTTTGTAGTATTCTGTCTTATTTCCATCCCACTCTATCACCTCCTTTGTAGCCCTGATCTGTAGGCCCATGATCACAATAAACACCAGCAGCATACCAGCCATTGGCAGGGATAAAACAGGACTGAAGCTTCCCAAATGCTCCACTCCCAGAGAATTGTCATTATTTGATCATTCTGAATTCCCACTCACAGGGAGGATTTCTTGTTGTTATTTGACCTTAGTCCTCAGTCAAGGCAAGCAGTCATTACCCTGGGGGAGAGTCTGTTGAATACAAAAAGAGGTAATGGTTCTGCACCACCTCTTTCTGAGGTAGTGATAACAGCGATAAAAAAAGAGGCTGACCAAAATACTTAAAAGAAAAAGCTTGGGAATGAAATGTTCATAGCAGACTTTGGATGAAGTTTCAAATGCAGGTATGGGGTTGTGTGCACACCAAGGAGTGTTAGCATGAAACAGAAAGACCTGAGAATATCCAAGGCTCTCAGCTCTGGTCTACTTTGAGAAAGTAGAAAGTAAAGAATAAGACAGAATTTTATATTTTCCGACTGAGCCCTGAAAGTAAGCCTCAAGACACACCTAGAACCTTTTGCAAATGCAGGAAGACTTTTTGATCAAAGGCCTTTGAGGACATTACTGTCCAACTATTAGCTGACTGCTAAGCTAACTTAGCAGAAACTTTAGTGGATATACACAACAAAGGATAAAGGCATCGTAGAATTAATTCATGAAATTCACTAAATAAGCAAACAACAATACCAACAGGAATATAAAATAACAACAAACCAAAAGCTTGGAAGGGAGGAAAATATGATTTTCAAAGTTGCCACATTACATATTTTTAAATAGCTAATTTTTAAGAAAAAGTCATTAGATACACAAATAAACAAGTAAGTAAGTTCCACTCACAGAGAGAAACAATGCAGTCAACAGAAACTGCATCTCAGGAGGCCCAAACACTAGATTCAAAGTAAAAATATTGTTGTTAATATTTTAAATTTTATTAATATTGCTAATAAAAAGTATTCAAAACAGTTATTTGAAATATGTTTAAAGAACTAAATATAACCATGTCTAAATATAAAACGTAAAATATTAGAAAGAAACAGTCAATATCAACAAAGATAAAATTTGAAAACAAGTAAAATTGTGGAGTTCAAAATTACAATAACTGAAATAAAATAATTGCTAGTAGGGGTCTATAGCAGATGTGATCTGGCAGATGAAATAATTAGTAAACTAAAAATATGTTGATTATCCACTTAACAGAAAAACAGGAAAAAAAAATGAACACAGAAAAATAAAAGAAAGAAAAATGAACAGAGCTTAACACCAAAGACCTCAGCTAAGACATCATCAGACAAAAAAATATATGCATAATAGGAGTTTTAGAAGGAGAAGAGATAGGGAATGGGAAAAAATTAATATTTGTAGAAATAATGGAAAAAGCTTTCTGAACTTGAAAGAAAACAGTCTGTACGTTCATGAAACTTAATATAAACTTCAAGTCAGATGAATTCAAAGAGATCAACAACACACTGAGATTGTTGCTAGTACGCTTGCCCTGTAAGAAATATTAAAGGGAAACTTCCAGGCTTAAGTGAAATAATGACATCGGGAGATATGACAGAAAATATAAATGTATTTTAAAAACCACCTTACTGAGGTGTGACTGACATTTAAATAGCTAAACTTATTTAGTACATACTTCTCGATGAGTTTGGGGATAAGGATACCTCTGTGAAACCACCACCACACCTAAAGAGGGTGTGTCTGTCTCCTCTCAAAATTTCTTCCCACCTCCTTTATTATTATCATTGGAGTTTTATGAGTATGTCTTTATTTTGGTAGGCACAGTTTATATAAGACATACCCTACCTTGCATAAGAGAATCTATGTGTCTTTTAACTGTCACTTCTAATTTTTCCCTTTCCCTCATTCCTGGCAACCACTCTTCTATTCTCTGCATCTCTGAGTTTCACTATTTTACTTGCCACATATGAGTAATATCATATAGTATTTGTCTTTCTGTCTCTGGAGCATTTTGGTTAACAATGCCTTCCAGGTTCATCCATGTTGTCACAATGGCAGAATTTCCTTTTTATTAAAGGCTAAATAATATATATATATCATGGAATTACATATATAATTGTAATTATATAACTGGAATTACACATATAATTGAATTATATATATAATTGTATATTATAATTATATATAATTGTATACTGCTTTTTAAATTATATATTAGCAAACTATTTCTATATTATGTATTAGCAAAGTCATACATATAACTAATACACATACATAACTAATTATATTATATATAATATACAGTGTGTATATATATAATTTGTGTGTGTGTGTGTGTGTGTATATATATGATTTTAGTGTGTATTTCAATAGACCATACAGATATAGTTTGGTGAAATGAAAAAAAAGAGCAAGAATAAGTGGTTTAATTGTTTGCCTGCTCTGTTGTGGAAGGGCTTGGAATTGGAAGACCTTGGTCTGTCACCAACCAGACATGCGATCCTGGGAAAATCACTTAATCTCTCTAAGTTTCCATTTTCTTATAGGTTGACTAAGGCACTGTGAAACAAGGTGAGTATTTTTCAAACTGTGTGGAGCAGAATCCCAGGGTTTCTAGAAGATGCCCCAGGAAGTGCCTGAAACAGCAAGAGGAGTTGCACCTCTCCCTCTTTATTCCTTAGGGTTTTGCATTAAAACATAGGAATTTATCTTTAATGAGAGAGCTTGAGAAAGAAAGATACTGCCAGCTGACCTTGAAGGCTACTCTGGCCCTAATGTTTTGTATACTTCTGTTAGGCAGCAGACGCATCTCTGCTTGTTAGTTCTGTGTTTGTGTCATATCCAAGTAATCATAACAAAAATGCAAGTTAGCCAACTGACTAGCGTTAGAAATATTTATCATACTGTTACCCAGGGTTTCTCAACCTCATCACCATTGAAATTCTGGTCTAGTTAACTTTTTGGTGTGGAAATTATCTTATGTGTTATAGAACATTTAGTAGCAACCTGGCTCTACCTACTACATCCCAGTAACACCATCACCAGCATCCCACTCTTGCCATATTTCCCTGCCTCCAGTCCCATCCTTCAATCCATTCCCCATGTCAGAAATGTGTCTTCAACAAGGTGACTGAACCTCTCTGTGGCATGAAATCTTAACTCCTGATCCCATTTAGGGGAAATATTACTTTTATTACATATAAACCCTATTGGTATCTGGTCCTGGCCACATTTCTAACCTCAAATTTCACCACCCCTCAACATAGACTTTCCTGTACTAAAATCCTTCATGTAAAATCCTGGAAGTTCTCTGGAATGCATCATATTCTCTCAAGCCTCTCTGTTCTTTCCCCATATTCTTTCCTTTGCCTAGAAGGTCTTTCTTCTGCTAATGCCCATTCATCCTTCAAAACTGAGTTTAAACATTATCTTCTCCAACAAATTTCTGTTTTAATTCTTCTTCTTTTTTTTTTTTTTTTTTTTTTGTGAGATGGAATCTGGCTCTGTCACCCAGGCTGGAGTGCAGTGGCATGACCTCTACTCACTGCAACCTCTTTCTCCTGGGTTCAAACAATTCTCCTGCCTCGGCCTCCCGAGTAGCTGGGATTACAGGCACCCACCAACACACCTGGCTCATTTTTGTATTTTTAGTAGAGATAGGGTTTCACCATGTTGGCCAGGCTGGTCTCGAACTCCTGACCTCACGTGATCCACCCGCCTTGGCCTCCCAAAGTGCTGGGATTACAGGCGTGAGCCACCACATCCAGTCTCTCCAACAAATTTCATACTGCCCCATCAAGGCAGAATCAGCTGCTCCATCTTCACTACTCACTTATGGTGCTTTCCTCGGCTGTAGCTCTCATCGCAAAGCACCGTAATGATTTGTTTATCTGTCTGTGAGTGTCCCTGGTGCAAAGGCTGTGTCCTGTAGGTCCTCAATAAACATGTATTGAATGAATGAATGGTTCCATCTTCCACTGCTCAGTTTTACTCTTCAGGAAATGCATTAGCATACTGTGAAAACAATCAGGTAGAACTTAAAACACAGAATTACACTTACATTCGGCTCAAGAAAAGCATCCATGGCAAAGCCAAAATCAAAGGCACTTATTTAATTCCCACACACTGAAGAAGAGAAAAAATGCCTTTAAAAATAAGTCTTGTGAGCACTTTCATTTTCTGCCCAAGGGAGAAAATACACTCATGAACTGGGATAGCACAGAATAAAGAAAGTGTTCATCTCTAGAATCACAGTAACATCTGCATCATGTTAAAACTTGTATCATGGATTTATAGGGATGGGCTAAACTAAACTGTTGCCACTGAGATTAATGGACCATTTTTTCTAACAATGTGCTCTCAGTACTACTAAAGCTCAAGTAATAAAACCACATGGTTGGAGCTCCACAAGGAAATTCCTACTGCAGATGGGCAGAACTGTAATCAAGTTCTGAACTGAAATAAACTTCATCATAATGTTCTGTACAATTTCTAAATGATAAAAGGGTTATTTTGTGATTAATAATAACAGACACTGTATTTTTTACCCTGGGAATGTTCGAAATAGCTATTAATGAACCCAAAGCATTTTCCATTATTATTAAATTGACTGATGTGGGTCACGAAGCAATAGATCAATGCTGAATTAATTCTGAAAGCCAACTTTTTACTGGGGATTAAGGGAAACTGCGCAATCACTGTGTACCTTATGTCATTTTCTTAAAGACAACAAAAGCAATGGAGTTTCCTACTATTCAAGTTCACCAGCCAAACCAGACCTATTAGGGTCAGTTTGGTGTGCACTGGAATTCTCATAGGCAAATAGCTGCTTCTAGGATATGCCCGTGATCAAAAGACACAGGAACATTTAACAATTAGCAGTCAAGTGAGTGGCAAAATAAACCATTTCAGCTTAAGTAGCTACTTCAACTAACAATGAATAACCCCCAATGCACAATGGACATGCAATCAATTGGGAGCTGGTAAATAACAAGCATGTTACTTTTTTTACATATAACATACAGCATCAAACATTCCTGGTAAATAATATTTTGAAAACTGACAAGAGCCTCTGACTCATTTCAGCTCCATTTCCAGTACGTATTTTCTTATAATTGCAAATAGAAAAATCTCAATAATAAACTGGGTTTATCCACATTGCTATAAAGGAATACCTGAGACTGAGTAATTCATGAAGAGGTTTATTTGGCTCGTGGTTCTGCAGGCTATACAAGAAGCATGCTGCTGGCACCTGCCTCTGGTGAGGCCTCAGGAAGCTTCCACTCATGGCGGAAGGTGAAGGGGAGACAGGCACATCATATGATTAAAGGGAACAGGAGAGAGACACAATCGTTCAGAGAAAGAAAAGAAGAAAGAGTAACTCCCCCGTAACGCTTCCTTAAGGGAAAGAAAGCCTCTCCCAGAGATCTCCCAGTGGACTTACTTCTAAGTGTCATTTTCCACATTGGTTCAAGGCCCTTATTAAACCAGGCCTTAGAAAAATTAATCAGATTAGCTCAGATTTCTTTTCTGAGGCTGCACTGAGTGGTGAGGGGTCAGCTTCAATGACAACAGCAGGTAAAACGTTGCTTCCCTCTTCCGGCATCTCAATGAAGAGAGCTTGAACCCCTAGGACAGGACAGATCCACAGACAGAAGGAATTGGATCCCTAAATCACCACATGGTGCAAATGGTCCTGCTGGCCACAAACATCTACATTGGACCATTTTGTGAGCGAGAAACTTCTAGGAAATTATTAAGCTACTGAATCAACCATAGTTATCTGTTGCAGCAGCTAAGGCTAGGGTGTTTATAGAGGTTTCATTTTTTGTTTGTTTATTTTTCTTAGAGACAGGATCTCATTCTGTTGTCCAGGCTGGAGCACAGTGGCATAGTCATAGCTCACTGTAGCCTCAAACTCCTGAGCTCAAGTAATTCTTCTGCCTCAGCCTCCTAAGTAGCTAGGACTAAAGGTGCACACCACCACACCCACCTAATTTTAAAATTTTATTTTTAGATACAGGGTTTCACTATGTCATCCAGGTTGGACTCAAACTCCCAGTCTCAAGTG
The DNA here is from genome assembly GCF_000951045.1 of Mandrillus leucophaeus. NCBI lineage: Eukaryota > Metazoa > Chordata > Mammalia > Primates > Cercopithecidae > Mandrillus > Mandrillus leucophaeus. The sequence goes on along the minus strand of NW_012105076.1, from coordinate 1,407,873 downwards.
ATCCTCCCACCTTGGCCTCCCAAATTGCTGGGATTGCAGGGATAAGCCACCACATCCAGCCTTTATGAGGATTTTTGAAACAATGCAAATTTGTTGAGAATAACTGGATTCATATTCAGGAATCCAGGTAACATAAAAGCCCTGTATGTCAATTATAGTCATTGTATCCCAAAGAACTCATACTGGGTGTTGACATCTGTCTCCAGTTCTCCTCAGGAAAGAGCTTGTGAAATCCCCCGAGTGTGACCAAGCACTGGTTCCATGTCCCATGGCCATTCTGGAATATCTGACTCTCTTTTTTTTGGTTGTTTATTTTTGTTTTTGTTTTTGTTTTGAGACAGAGTCTTGCTTGTTGCCCAGGCTGGAGTGCAGTGGGGCAATCTTGGCTCACTGCAAACTCCACCTCCCGAGTTCAGATGGTTCTCCTGCCTCAGCCTCCCGAGTAGCTGGGATTATAGGCATGTGCCACAACCCCCAGTCAATTTTTGTATTTTTGGTAAAGATGGGGTTTCACCATGTTGGCCAGGCTTGTCTCAAACTCCTGACCTCAAGTGATCTGCCGGCCCCGGCCTTGGCCTCCCAAAGTGCTGGGATTACAGGTGTGAGCCACTGCACCCAACCTGGAATATCTGCCTCTTGATTCAAGGAGCTCCCTATGTGCTTCGCTTGATGGCTGCAGGTTGTGTATGGATTTCTACTGAAGTGCCTGCTTGCTCTCTCTCTCTGTCTTTGTTTTTTTGTTTTGTTTTGTTTTGTTTTGTTTTTTTGGAGACAGAGTCTTGCTCTGTCACCTAGGCAGGAATAATACAATGGCATAATCATAGCTAACTGCAGCTTTGACTTCGCAGGCCCAAGTGGTCCTCCCACCTTAGCCACCCAAGTAGCTGGGACTATAAGCATGTGCCACCACACCCGGCTTAGTTTTTTAATTTTTTTCTGGAGACAGGATCTCACTGTGTTGCCCAGGCTGGTCTCAAACTCTTGGACTCAAGTGATCCGCCCACCTCAGCCTCCCAAAGGGCTGGGATGACAGGCGTGAGCCACAGCACCTGACCTGCTTTCCTCTAGTACTCTTGCCAAATTCTGACCACAAGCCCACACGACTGCAGTTATTATCTCTCTAACCGGATGATGTAATGCGAATGCACGCTTGCTCCCTCTGCCTCATCAGCTTCTGCCCTGTGGTTACTGGTGAGGGAAAGAGAGGGGAGCAGAGCTGGTGGGAACCAGCGCAGGGGATGGTTAACATCATTTTATGGAGAAGATGAGCTTCTTGCTTAAAGTTGGAAACTAAAACTGCTTCTCCAATTTTTGCAGCATTGACCATTTAACACTATCAAGCATTCTTCCTGCAGCAGTCATTTGAGATGATTATTATTTATTCACCCAGCATTGTCTAATTTATGCTTGCATGAGAAAAAAGCATTTTTTAATATTCTACGGCATATAGAGATTAAAGTTTGTGTAAGGCCAAAATGTGGAGTTTGGAGAACACACTTCTTGAAAATCGAATTAAAGCATTCAAGGACATTTTCCTCAGTCTTAGTGAGACAGTATTCCAAAAAGAACAGGCACAGAAATGATTTTTAACCTTTCAAAAGCATTGGAGTAAATGAAAATTCTTCAAAGCAAAATGAGTATGTGACTCCCGTCTCGATTGTATTCCTGTATCAAAACCAAGGGTTGGAGGGGAGTGGAAGGGGAGAGGTTTGGAATGCACCAATTTTGATTCAATTGGTTGAGAAACGTTTTGTGAAATAAATGGAGTTTTCGGAGTTTAGGTAATGACACCAGAGAAAAAATTGAGCGCACCAAGGTTGAAGGCAGTGACGGGAGAGTAAGCTGTCCTGACCCAGGCAAAGCTCCGAAATGAAACAGAATGAATAAATGTAAAAGTTCATTTGATCTTCTCTCGTCCATTCAATCAGAAGCTTGGATTCAGAGCTAGACACAAACACCTTTTTACTGCGTCTACAAAATCTGTCTTGTGCCAAAATCCTGACTCGCACCATGATTTGCCACAAAATGTTTATCTCTCTAGCAACAAAATATAGCAACAAGATAAATGAACAAGGCACAGATTTTCTACTAAGCTGTCATCATTCAGCTAGTTCATACTCCTCTCCTAAAGTTGAATTAGAAGACGATAGTCACCTTCATTTGTGAAAATTGAATAAGGGCAATTTAGGGGGGGAAAAAAGGCAGAGAATTTTGTTTGCTTTGGTTCCAAGAGGAACCAGGCAGAGAAAAAAATGTAACTTGTGCCAAAAACATAAGTTCTCCAGAAGAACAAACTTCACTATCTAAAGCAACTCACTCCCCCAGAAGTTTCCCTCATTTGCCATAATTATCCTGCTTAAGGACTTGAAGAGTATGTCATCATGGGATGTGAGAAAGAAGCTTGCAAGGTTTCTATTTCAACCACCTTATTTTACAGAGAAGGAACCAAAGGTCCAGAGAAAACCTGTGACTTTCCCAAGATTCAGTCAGGGATTCTGAATCGCCTGAGCCAGGCTTGTAACTCAGGGTATTCCCACTGCAGGAAACTTTGCACTCGTGGAAAGATGTTCTCCAGTCACAAAAAAATAGCCTCTTGCCATCTGTCGGACATTTCTTAAATAGTGCACTTCTAACTAGGGAAAAGAATAGGCAAGGTCATAGGCATTGGAACAAGTTGTCTGAAAGATACTTGCTTTTTCTGGATAAAGTCTTGCCCTCAGTTCACTCGTTAGGAATTTAATTAGTAAATCTACCTCTGAAAACACCATTCAGCTCTCTTAAGCAAAATAAATGCAAATGTGCACCAAGTTTCATTTTTATCTCATGAACTGAAGCATATTCTCCCAATCTGTCAGAAGAATGTATGTGCTTTGGGAGGCCGAGGTGGGAGGATAGCTTGAGCTTTCGACGTCAAAGCTCCAATGAGCCAGGATTGCACCACTGCTCTCCAGCCTGGGAGACAGAGCAGGATCCTGTCTCAAAAAAAAAAAAGAAAAGAAAAGAAAAAGGGAAAAAAAAAAAGAAAAGAAAAGAAAAAGAATTTGGGAAGTCTGATAAAGATGGAAGTAATAAACACTGGGGATTCGAAAAGTGAAGAGGGTGGGAAGGGCAAAGGGTTGAAAAATTACCTATTGGGTACAATATTCACTATTTGAGAGATGAGTTCACTAGCAGCCCAGTTCTCACCATATGCAATATACCCATGTAACAAGTATGCACACATATCCCCAGAATCTAAAATAAAATTACATTTTAAAAACTAGATTAAAAAGAAAGAATTTGTGGCCAGGCATGGTGGCTCACATCTGAAATCCCAGCACTTTGGGAGGCCAAGGCGGATGGAGCACTTGAGGTCAGGCATTCGAGACCAGCCTGGCCAACATGGTGAAACCCCGTCTCTTCTAAAAATACAAAAATTAGCTGGACGTGGTGGCACACACCTGTAATCCCAGCTACCTGCGTGGCTGAGGCACAAGAATTGCTTGAACCCATGAGGCGGATGTTGCAGTGAGCTGAGATCATACCGCTGCACTCCAGCCTGGGTGACAGTGAGACTCAAGAAAGAAGGGAAGGGAAGGGAAGGGGAGGGGAGGGGAGGGGAGGGAAGGGGAGAGGAGGGGATTTGTGAAATCTGAACCACTCCCTTCAGAGGCCATTGAGATATTGTAAATGGGACCTATCCATTAATGCCATTGTGTCTCTAATGCCATTGGTAATGTTATATGCACAAAAGCTGTGGTCCGTGGCATAAAACTGCCTTTAATTTTCTACTTCCACATAGTTATTAATCATGTGGCGTAACAACATGCAAATTAGCAATGGTGAGTGCGGGGAGGGGAAATGTGGTTAGAAATTCTGCAAAACTCATGGGGAAGGAAAAAAAGGAGGAAAAGGCTTATTTTAATAGAGTTTACATATTGGAATTAGCTGCATCTACTGAACAAATATTTATGAAAACATAATCAAGAATTTTTCAAACTTCCTGCTTCCTCTTTAACATTCACTTCCAATATTTTCATAATCAGTTTAGCATTACACTCATATTTCTACCTTAGCTCTTGTTTTTAAACCATCTGAATTTACATAAAGCAAAAACAGATTAATATTGGCAAATTTTTATATTTGTGAGTTAAAATAACAAAAATCACTATTTTAATAAAAGCTGCAAAAGGCAGGCATTGTGTGGACTTCATTATGGAAACATTCTAAAGCAAGGCAAAGATTTACAAAAGATAATATTAGGAGCAGAATGCATCTGCCGTCTCTTTCCATTCCAGAAAGATTAATAATAGACCTGTGATAATAGAGAGACTTTAGGGTTTTGCTTGTTTTAAACACTACAATTCCTTCCCAACTGCTGTCAAAAATATACTGTTCTCTTCCTATATTCACTTCTCCACTCTACTGCTTGTCTTTTTCTCTACACCAGCAAAAGCATATTATTATTATTAATAAGGGAAGAAGAAATTAATGGAAATTGAGAATGAAAGAGGGAAAGAAGGAAGAAGAGGGGAAACCTTAAAACTAAGGGACTCTGTATAATTAGCCTTCAACCTTCCATTTAATTTGCTCATCTATTGTAACAGTGAGTGGCCCATCATCCTAAGCAGTCACCCTAAAACAATCATTTTGTGATTGATGTATTAATAGGTGATCTCGATTGACCATGTAAATTGGGCCTAGAAACACATCTACTGAGCTAAAAAGAGTTCTGGACTTATGTACGTATGAGTCCATAAGGAATACTCAGTTCCACTTGGCAACATTAAATGGAAAAACAAAATTATTAAAAGGTCAGCAATCAGGCAAATAAACATCAGGAATTTTGACTTTCCTAGCCAACCACTTAACTTATTCCCTCCCTTCTTAAATACAGAAATTTTATGTAAAATAAATAGTCAGCTTGGCTCAGCCCTTGGAGACTTTGTTTCTTAAGAAGCACTTTGGTACCAACTACATATGAAATATTTTTTCCAATCAGAAGGTTAACAAACTGTACCTCAGGATCCTCCTTTTTCTCTAGATTTAATGTTCTGCATGTTTAATTTTTACACTAATCCCATTCATTGAGTACACACATCCAGCCTTTACTCCTTCTCTCTGGGGATTATTTCTAGCCTTCCCCTCTCACTACCTATACCAGTGTTCTCCTCTCACTACCTATACCAGTGCTCTCAATCACGGTAGTTCTGCACCCCAGGAGACATTTGGCAATGTCTGGAGACACTTTTGATGGTCACAACTGTTGGTGAGGGTGCTGCTGAGATCTAAGGGATAGAGACCAGGAATGCTGCTCAATAGCCTATAATACATCCTATCCTATACTATCATATATCCTGTAATACACCCTATCCTATCATATATCACATCCTATAGTACACCCTATAATATCATATCATACCACATCCTATAATATATCCTATAATGTTGTATTATATCGTATCGATCCTATAATACATCCCATTCTATCATACCATATTACATCCTATAATACACCCTATTCTATCATATCTTATCATATCATATTGTATCCTATAATATATTTTATATCATATGATATCATATCACATCCTGTAATACATTCTATAATATCATACCTTATCACCTCCTATAATATATCCCCTAATACATGACAGCTCCACAACAGAGAATCATCTGGTCCAAAATGTCAATAGCACCAATGCTGAGAAACCTGACTCACACAGCATTGTTCATCCAGGCTTTGAGACGGGTAAATCGGATGGGAAACCCTACCTTGGCTTTCCCAGTAGCCATCCACATGCAGACTAGATCCGGATCTTCCTTTTCATCAGCTTATGGAGGGACCTTAAACCCATGAGACTGGATGACTCCTTCTGGAAAACGAGTATAGATCATAATTTTTTAAATTGTTTCAGAGGTCAAAGGACTGTGACCTGAGCTCTTCCAACATGTAGGGGCTGAAGAGGGGAGGCAGAACCAGCAAAGGAGGTAAGAAGGGGAGGTCAGACAGGCGGGAGGAGAACCAGGGCTAGGGTGTCCTGGAAGCCAGTGTTTCAGCAGAGTCAACGAAAACAATGCCCAGTAAGTCAGCAAGGCAGGGCTGGATTAGTAGCCAGTGGAGCCTGGGGTGACTTTGGTAAGAGCTGTTCTGTGAGGCAGCAGTAGCAAAAGCCTGGTTGGAAAATATTCAAGAGAGAACCAGGGAGAGAACTGGGAGGTACATAGACAACTCTGTCAACAAGAATGCCCCCTAGGTGCCCCCAGCTTCTATTCCCCAAGTTCTCTTTGCTTACCCTTGGTGATACTAGAAGACACTTTCTCTCCATTGGGTATTTCAGGTGTATCTCCCATAGACAGCATCTTTGAGTTGGCCTGACACTTGAAGCAGCTCTTTCCAATTGCTGCAAAGAAAAAGGTATTTTTTTAAGTCCTGCTATGACCTCATAGTTTGGAAAATCGCTCCAGATTCAATATCAACCTTCATGCTAAATCCCCTTGCACTGGTCAAGTGGCCTCAATATCTGTCCTGTGGACTCATATCTGCACTCTGCCTCTCTGTCTTGAACCACATTTCGTGTGTACTCTCTGCCTACATTTCTGTTTTCATTTTTTATCCTAAATTTTTGTCTCTTGGATTGACCCCCAGCTCCTGACTCTACAACCTGTGGGCGACTCCAACCCCATCCCTGTGCCCAGGGCAGGCTTCAAGACACCCCAGCCCAAGGCAGCATTTCAAGTTCCTTTACTTCTCATTTTAGATTAATTGTACCTGCTTTTCTCTTATTTATATCATCTTGCTTTATATTTACTTTTACAGTGTTTGCATTTGTGTGTATGTGTGTTTATAGACTAGATAGTTTGCTTTCCTTCCACAATGGTTCAGAAGGTGGTTCTGCTTTTAATTCTTATGGTGCTGAGATGGTTTGGCTATGTCCCCACTCAAATCTCAACTTGAATTGTATCTCCAGAACTCCCACGCATTGGGTAGGTAATAGAATTCTATGCAGGGGGAGGTAATAGAATCATGGGGGCCAGTCCTTCCCATGCTATTCTCATGATAGGGAATAAGGCTCACAAGATCTGATGGGTTTATCAGGGGTTTCCACTTTTGCTTCTCTCTCATTTTTCTCTTGCTGCCACTATGTAAGAAGTGCCTTGCATCTCCCGCCATGGTTCTGAGGCCTCCCCAGCCATGTGGAACTGTAAGTCCAATTAACTCTCTTTTTATTCCCAGTTTCAGGTATGTCTCTATCAACAACACGAAAACGAACTAATACAGATGGCAACCAAGTTTCCAAGGTCCTACACATGTATTTAATTATCAACAGCAATGACAAAGCAACTTTTTTCTCTTTATAGAAGATAAAAAACTTGAAACTTTTGATTCACTCATCATCAATCACAACTTTTATCAATGTCATTTGGGTGTATAAAGGTCATATTTTATGAAATGTAGACCATCTCTTTATAATATCTTTGTATGTAAAACTCTTATCAGGAATTAGCTATAATAGTTCACCTTACAGTCCTTTTCCAAAGCAAGTTCTTAATTTTCTTTTATTTCTCATTGCTCTAGAAAATGTTTTTGACTAGTGCATCTAGAAAGGTTGTGGATATTTCCTGGTTCCTGGAGGTTTTTCATTGAAATTTTTACTGCGATAACTGTAGAGTCACATGCAGTTTTAAGAAATAATACAGGCCGGGCGCAGTGGCTCATGCCGTAATCCTAGCACTTTGGGAGGCTAAGGCAGGTGGATGACCTGAGGTCAAGAGTTCACCAGCCTGCTCAGCACGGCAAAATCCCATCTTTACTAAAAATACAAAAATTAGCTGGGCCTGGTGGTGGGTGCCTGTAATCCCAGCTACTCAGGAGGCTGAGGTAGGAGAATCACCTGAATTCAGGAGGCGGCGGTTGCAGTGAGCTGAGATTATGCCACTACACCCCAGCCTGGGCAACAGAGCAAAAACTCTGTCTCAAAAAGAAAAAGAAAAGAAAAGAAAGAAATAATACAGAGTAATCCTGTATTATCTGTTTCCCCCAGTGGCAAGATTTTGCAAAAGTTATACCACAATATCACCACCAGGATATTTATGTTAATAGAATCCACCAGTCTTATCCAAATTTTCTTAGTTTTACTTGTACCCCTGTGTTGGGAAGATGTAAGCACATGCACACTCAATACAATTTTATCACATGTGTAGATTTGTGTAGCCCCACCACAATCAAAATATTGAAAAGCTCAATCACTGCAAGGATAACTTGTGTCACCTTTTTATAATCACCAAAAGAAAAAGGTATTGTGGTTTTAATTTGCATTTCCCTGATGGCTAATCTCCCTCTACACCCTGTGTGGTAGTTAATTTGATGTGTCAGCTTGACTGGATGGCAGGCTGCTCAGCTGTCTGGTTAAACATTATTTCTGGGTGTGTCTGTGAGGGTGTTTCCAGAAGAGATGAGCATTTGAAGTAGACTAAGTAAAGCTGATTGACCTCCCCAATATAGGTGGACATCATCCAATAGGCTGAGGGCTTGAATAGCACAAAAATGTGGAGAAAGAGTTTTCCCTTGCCCTTTGCCTGAACTGGGATGGGACACTGACCTCCTACCTGTGGTGGTTCTGGTCCTCAGGTCTTTAGACCCAGACTGGAATCTGTGCCATTGGCTCTCAGAAGCTCAGACTTTTAGGCTGGGCCCTATGGCTCATGTCTGTAATCCCAGCACTTTGGGAAGCCAAGATGGGTGGATCACTTGAGGTCAGGAGTTTGAGACCAGCCTGGTTAACATGGTGAAACCCCTGTCTCTGCAAAAATACAAAAAAAAATTAGCCTGGCATCATGCTGGCACGTGCCCGTAGTCCCAGCTACTCAAAAGGCTGAGGCAGTAGAATTAATTGAACCTGGGATGCAAAGGTTGCACAGAGCCGAGATGGTGCCACTGCAGTCCAGCCTGGATGACAGAGAGACTCCATCTCAAAAAAGAAAACAAAAACAACACAAAAAAAACAAAAAAACGAAGCAGGACTTTTTTTTTTTTTTTTTTTTTTTTTTTTTTTTTGAGACGGAGTGCAGTTGCGTGATCTTGGCTCACTGCAAGCTCCACCTCCCGGTTTTACACTATTCTCCTGCCTCAGCCTCCCAAGTAGCTGGGACTACAGGTGCCCGCCACCACACCCGGCTAATTTTTTGTATTTTTAGTAGAGACTGGGTTTCACTGGGTTAGCCAGGATGGTCTCGATCTCCTGATCTCGTGATCCACCCACCTCAGCCTCCCAAAGTGCTGGGATTACAGTCATGAACTACCACACTCGGCCGAAGCTAGGACTTTTAACCTACGCCAACAGCTTTCTTGGGTTTTCAGCTTGCAGAGAGTAGGGACTAATCAAGTGAGCTATTACCTTATAATAAATTTTTTTCTTTCTCTCTCTTTGGCTCTGTGTGTGTGTGTGTGTGTGTGTGTGTATCTCTCTCTGTCTCTCTATCTCTGTCTCTGTATCTCCGGGGCTCTCTCCTCTCTTTCTCTCTAACATTCTCTCTCTCTCTCTCTCTCTCTCTGCCCCCACTTCTTTCTCTCTGTGTGCCTCTCTCAGTCTCTCTATCCCTCTGTCTCTGTATCTCTGGGCTCTCCCCTCTCTTTCTCTCTAGCATTCTCTCTCTCTCTCTCTCGCTCTGTGTGTGTGTGTGTGTATGTGTGTGTATCTGTGTGTCTGTGTGTTTATTCTGTTTCTTTGGTGAACCCTGACTAATACACTTTGCTCCTAACCCCTGGCATCCACTAATCTCTCCATTTCTTAAATGTATACATTTTTAAAATGTTATACAAATGGAATCTTAGAACCTTTGGAGATTGGCTTTTTTCACTCAGCATAATTCCCTGAAGACTCATCCACATTACTGAGTGCATAAATAATGTGCTCATTTTTATTGCTGATTAATATTCCACCATATGGATATAGCATGATTTGTTTAACGATTCATTTGTTGAAGGACATCAGGGCTTTTTCCAGCTTTGGGCTACTACAAATAATGCTGCTATGAACATTGGTGTGCAAGTTTTTATGTGAACATAAGTTTTCATTTCTGGGAGATAAATGCCCAAGAGTGCAATTGCTAGGTCACAGGTAATTATATCTTTAAGATTTTTTTAAAGAAACTGTCAAGCTGTTTTCCAAATGACTGTACCATTTGACATTCCCACCAGCAATGTATGAGTAATCCAGTTTTCCCACATCTTTGCCAACATTTGACATTGTCACTATTTTTTATTTTAGCCATTCTAATAAATGTGTAGTGATACATCATTGTGGTTTTAATTTGCATTTCCCTGATGGCTAATAATGTTGGTCATCTTTTTATGGGCTTATTTTTCTGCTGTGTATTGACTTTGGTGAAATATATTTTGCCCATTTTCTAATTGGATTGTCTTGAGTTTTTTTACTATTGAGCTTTGAGAGTTCTCTATGTATTCTAGATACTATTCCTTTGTCAGACCTGTGGTTTGCAAATATCTTCCGTCAGCCTGCGGTTTGTCTTTTTACCCTCTTCACATAGACTTTCACAGAGTAAACATTTTTAATTTTGATGCAGCACAACATCAAATTTCCCTTGCATGGATTGTGCTTTGGTGTGGTATCTATAGGGTCTTTGCCCAGCCCTGAGTTCCAAAGACTGCCTTTGTTGTTCTCTAAAACTCTTAGAGTTTTACCTTTTACATTTAAGTGTGTGATCCATTTTGAGTTAATTTTTGCATAAAGTGTAGGGTTTAGGTCAAGATTTGTATTTTGCCTAGGATGTCCAATTGCTACTAAACCATGTGTTGGGCTATTGAGTTGCTCCATTGTACAGAGAAGTCTTTCTCTGACATCATTCATGATTCACAAGTTGTTTGTATGCACAAGGCATGCATATTTCAGCTACAGCACAGTCTATAATACCGTAACAAGGTATTATGGGTTCAGACAAGGCAGAAGTCTATTTCTCGTATATGCAAAAGTCCAGAAGAAGCAATCAAGACTTGCTAGGAAACTCAGCAGCACAGAGTGACCCAGGGACCCATGGCCCTTTCGTGTTCAGCCCCACCATCTCCTTGGCTACTGATCGCCTAACTGCCTAGGCTGACATCCTCACATTCCAATCTGAGGGAACAAATAAGAGCACCCACCCAAGCAGCTTCATCTTGAAGAGAATGACTTGAAGTTCCACACATCATTTCTCTCCCATTCCACTAGCCTGCACTTAGTCATACGGCCACACCCAAGCCCCAGCAAGCCTGTGAAATGCAATCTTCAGCTGGGAGGCCATTTGCCCAGATAAAAGTTTCTGTCACTAAAAGGAAGAAGGGGAGAATGAATACTGAGAGACAGTTAACAGACTCTGCCCCACCATGTCTCCATATTCCCCTTCAAAGTTCTCTGTAGAGGGTGAAGTATTCTTCTGGTATTTACTGTTTTAATGTTTTCTTATTATTGATGTTAAATGTGTTCTGTTTTACCAGTAAGTCTATCACCCGTACATTGACTGCACCCCTGATAACTGCCCTCTGTAACTAGTATTTTCTCTCTTATATTTTCATCCTTTGACCTTTTTCCTATTTGTTCTCCTAACATTCTTCAAGTTTGCTTTCTATGTCACTGGTTTGATTTTCCTCCGTTACCAATCTATTCGCTGCCTCCATTGAATTTCTTGTTTCTTCTCTTTCTCAGAGAAATACAGCTACTTCAAACATTCATTTTTTTAAAACGTATAGGTGGATGCTTATTCCATGTTACTTTCATTTATAGGGAGATACCAATTTCGGAGTACTTGCTCTAGAAAACGCTGATAGTGATACGAACTATCATTTGATGTCAAGCTCCAATAGAAGTCAAGCTTGATGGTGTCTCAAATTCACAAAGCAACTCTTAGTCCAAAGTCGAAGAAAAATCTAAAGAAAATTAAGTCACTACAAACTGATTTTGCTGGGGGAAAGGAGGCTTCGTTTTTGTCTTTCTTATTTTCTACTGTAACTTGGAAGGTAGATGCTCTGCTGTGAATCCCAGCAGAATGGCCACCTTACAGAGAATGGTTCAGCAGACTCCCTGCTAGAAGCCTGCCTCATCTCTATATGAAACAGATAGATCCCCAAAGGAAGGCCTCTCTGCCGTCCAGGTCTCTGATTTATGTAGCAATCATATTAGAATCAAGCAAGGAGGTCTAATACATAGTTGAGAGCCAGTGCGGTGACACACACCTGTAGTCTCAGCTACTTCAGAAGCTGAGACAGGAGGATCACTTGAGCCCAGGAATTTGAGACCAGCCTGGGCAACATAGCAAGAAGAAATCTCTACCAAAACAAAAATTGTTTTTAATTAGCCAGGCATGGTGGCATGTGCCTATAATCCCAGCTACTCAGAAGGCTGATGCAAGAGGATCACTTGGACCCAGGAGGTTGAGGCTGCACTGAGCTATGATCAAGCTCTAGCCTGGGTGACAGAGTGAGACACTGTCTCTAAATAAATAGATAAATAAATAGATAAATAAAACAAAACAGTTGGGATCCTAAGCCTACTGGTTCACAGAGTTCAAGAAAAGCTGAAGAACTGGACATCCTGAAGTCCACTCAGCCCATTTCCTTTTACTGCTTGGGCCTGGATGAGGACCCTTGTACCTTTCCACGGCAGGAGTTCTCAGTCAGCCACGGCGGGTGCCCCTCCTCCTCTTACTTTTCAGAGAGCCACAGCTCTCTCTGGAGTAGGGTCATTATTGTGTCTGGTTTTTGTTTTGTTTCATTTCGTTTTGTTCTTTGCATTCTAAGCCCATTGGACGATGTTTAGCAGAAATTTCTTTAGGTTTCTGTTACGTGTACATATCAGAGACACTGATAAAGAGAGAGAGAGGCTGGGAGGGATGGAGGAAGAGACAGGAGAACTAGTTATTTTAAAAGGTATTCACAAATGGGGGAGTTATACCTATGTTTTTAGGCTGCCCATTTACACAAACGCACTGCCCTGCTACTTAAAATGTTTAAGTGTCCCCAAACTACAGTAAATCAATGGTCACCTACAGTCGAATCAGGAGACGATCTGTTTCCATTGCACTTCCTCCCCAGGCCCCAGGTTTTGCAGACTCCAAAACAGGCAGTACGCATTCCCTGGGGGTAGCACATCCTGTATGGCTCACCCATCAGCCAGCAGCGTTCCCAGTTCCGGACTCCAGGCTTGAGGTGGGCGGCAGGCATCCCCTCGGACCCAGGCTGCAACGAAACTCCTCATCTGGCTCTTTACTTAGCCGATGTGGTGTGTTTTTCCCCCCTAATGTTAAAACCAGGCTCAAGAATGGTCCAAAATAAGCAATTTGCTGTCATTAGATATTTCCCTTATGCCACAAAAAGAATTCACGCACCAGACCTATACCGTCAGGAATCCCGAGACATCTCACATTCAACCCAAACAGCCGGTTGCTGCCCATAAGGGCCGTTCAGCACCTTCGAGTCACTCATGAATTTCTTTAGTTATTCAGGAATCGAGCCGCTTTGAGAACTTTGGGTCTCTACTATGGCACGGAGCCAAGTATTGCGTTACAAGTGTGAAAATTCATCACAGCAATTAGGCAGGGAAGAGAGGTGTCAGGTTCAGGGTTCCTGGAGCAGCGTTGGGTTACCACACATGGATTACACAGAATATTGTAGTCAGCTTAGTGAAGGCCGGATTGGGACCTCCAATGCCTACATTTTAATTTCCATAGTGGCTTTTAAACCCAAAACTGCTGTTCTCTAAACAACAATGACCAAAATCAATACAGTTTTAATACACATTGGAGTTACCTGAATGTTTTCTCTGTTGCATTGTATTGAAAGGAATCTGACAGTGGTCATTTTCAATCATGCAAAACAGATACTGAGCTCAAAATACAGCAGTCCGAAATGTTTTTAATCCCTTTACAACGCAGACAACACATCTACCTAAGCACATTCTCTTCTTTCACTTCTAGAAAGGCACACGCTGTGGGACCAGGTGCTAAACCATTCAGGAAGGGCAATAGAAGTTCAGCGAAGGAAGAAGTCTCCGGAGCACGGTAGTGGAAAAGCTTTAGGAGGAACTCAGGCCTTGAGTGGGACTCTGAGAGATAAGCGGGCTATAGAGAGGTGGCTGGGAAGGACAAGACACAGTGGTTGCAGGAATGGCATGCCTGAAGGCATGGGAATCAATAATTCCATAAACTAGGTGGAGGGTGCTGCTCTAGGTTCTATGGGATAAAGAAAGACAATAGTGTCTGTCCTTAAGGAGTATGAAACCTGGTTGGAAAATATACAGAGTGAGTTAAGGATGCATTCCAGAATGAGAGGTGGCTGTACAAAGCACTTCAACAAGGGGGTTGCCAGGAGCAGAGATGGGATATGAGGATGGCTGAGGGCTGAGAGATCTGCACCAGGGAGCTTAGTGAGAAACAGAGTGGGAGGGAGTCAGGGCTCAGGGACAGGCAGCCACAAAGCCAGACCGGGCTTGAATGTAACAAGGAAGAAGGAATCTGTGTGCATTCATGATCTAAGAGTCAGTGAAACAGAGGTAGAGCTTGTTTACCATAGAAGAACACCTTAACATTAATGCAATTACTTCAATCCCATTGTTTCATCTGGTACCCACAGCTACAGTGTAAGGAAGGTAGAGTAAATATTAAACCAGTTTAAAGGTAAAGAAGTCAAGTCTCAGATTTATCTGTAACACAACTTCTAGGATCCTTGATTTCCAGTCGTATTCTTGAAGGCCAGTGTTCTTTCTACTCTTGCTTATGTCAGTGAGACAGATTTGGATTTACTTAGCTTTTATAAAGGACCTCCTGTCTGTGTGACCTGTTCAACTTATGATTTTTTACGTTTTGATGGATTTATTGGAATATTAAATGTGTTCTCAACTGACAGTGGGTCTATTGGGAAGGAACCACATCATAAGTCAAGGAGCCTTTGCATGATCCCCAGGCTCTGATATGGTTTGGCTGTGTCCCCACCCAAATCTCATCTTGAATTGTAGCTTCCATAATTCCTACATGTTGTTGGAGGGACCCTGTGGGAGGTAGCTGAATCATAGGGGGGTTTCCCTTATACCATTCTCATGGTAGTGAATAAAGCTCATGAGATCTGATGGTTTTATAAAGGGTTTCCCTTTTCATTTGGCTCTTACTCTCTCTTGCCTGCTGCCATGTAAGACGTCACTTTCATCTTCAGCCATGATTGTGAGGCCTCCCCAGCCATGTGAAACTGTGAGTTCATTAAACCTCTTGTTTTTTATAAATTACCCAGTCTCAGGTATGTCTTTATTAGCAGCTTGAAAACAGGCTAATACAGGCTCCAACAGCACTTAGTAGGTGTCATTCAGAAGTAATGCAATGAGGGACTGGATTAAGTTGATCACAATGAGAAGAATGAAGAGGAAAGGGATAAATACAAGAGAATAATCACTAAGATATGAAGACTGATTAGTCATTGAGGATTAGGCACTTTTGCCTTCATGGGCCCCTTCCTCCACAAACAGAAAGAAAGAAAAAAATGAATATTGTATATATATTTTATTACTACAAAGATGAATATATTAATATTACATATTAGAAAAAATACCTAAATTTTTTAATTTATATTTTAAAAGAAATTAAAACATTTTTATGGGCTCCTAAAACTATCCCCAGCTCTAGGCACTATGCTTACTATGAATAAATCAGTCCTGCAATTGCAAAGATATGGAACCAATCTAAGTGCCCATTGACCAATGACTGGGTAAAGAAAATGTGGCATATACACACCATGGAATACTACTTATCCATAAAAAGGAATGAAATAATATCTTTTGCAACAACTTGGATACAGCTAGAGGCTATTATTCTAAGTGAAGTAACTCAGGAATAGAAAACCAAATGCTGTATTTTCTCAGGGTGGGAGGGGTGAGGGATGAAAGACTACATATTAGGTAAAGTGTACACTGCTTGAGTGACAGGTGCACTAAAATCTCAAAATTCACCACAATAGAATTCATCCATGTAACCAAAAACCACATGTATCCCAAAAACTTTTGAAATAAAAATAAATAAATAAATATAGGGAAGATTAGAGTTTTGAATGACTGCAAATTTCTAACAAGAGAACCTGGAAGAATGGTAACACCTCCAAAAGAATCGAAGAAGTAAAGAAGTGCCAGACTATTCAGGAAGTGCTGCAGAAGTTCAGCAAAGGAAGACGTCCCAGGGGCATAGTAGCGGAAAAGAAGATAAATTAATTTGAAGATGAAGTTAATAATTTTGATGTTGGACTTATGGAACTTGAAGTGACTAAAGAAATCCAGATGAAGAGGGCCAGTAAGTAATTTGAAATACAGCCTCTAGGTTAGGCATGTTTGGAAGTCAATAGTGTAAAGTGAAACCATGAAGGTGAATGATTTCCCCAACCAAGTGGATTACAGCAGGAGGCCCTGGAAAGTAAGACCCAGGCTTATGAGATGCCCCATGGCTAAAGAGATGGAAGAGGAAAAGGAAGCAGCGGCATCTGGAGAAATGGAGTTCCCTGTGTCCGGAGGGGTTGGTGGTGGTGTGACTGGGACTGTGGCTAGACTTTATTCGCAAAATGGAATTATTTGTTGTTGTTGTTGTTGTTGTTGTTGTTGTTGTTGTTGAGATGGAGTCTCCCTCTGTCACCCAGGCTGGAGTGCAGTGGCACTATCTTGGCTCACCGCAACCTCCCCCTCCCGGGCTCAAGAAAGTCTCCTGCCTCAGTCTCCTGAGTAGCTGGGATTACAGGCACCCGCCACCATACCCAGCTAATTTTTTTGTTTTAATTTTTGGTAGAGATGGGGTTTCACCATGTTGGCCAGGCTGGTCTCAAACTCCTGACCTCGAGTGATCCGACCACCTCAGCCTCCCAAAGTGCTGGGATCACAGGCATGAGCCACCATGCCTAGCCTCAAAATGGAATTCTAATCAGAAGTGGCATAATCATGAAATTGAAATGGAGACAGCAGCCATATCTCATTCACCCTTTCTTCCTGTGTCCTTACTGTCCCTAAATACCTAAACACACACACACACCTCCAACCAAAAACGTTTGCTGAATGAAGATACACAGACTGGAGATTGAAGGAAACAATCTGGTTACTCAGCAACCCAAGGCAAGCAGAGCAAACTTGGCAAAGCAAAAATTACAAAAGCACATTTATGGTTAAGGCGTGAGCAGATGAAAAAATGTGAAGTGACTTCTTTCACTTTGAGAAAAATGTCTCTTGTTGGGTAAACTACTAGTTCCACTGTGTGCCATCCAAATCATAATCATCATCGTTGCTGGTTTGGTTGAGGTGGGTATAGATAATGGTAGTCATACTTAGAATTTGTTGTGAGGAGCTTGTTTTCTGTACCAACATTTCCTTATAGAAAATTACCACTGATGAAGATTGCAACACATTTCTCCTGAGACTATAGATGCTAGGTGTTTTGGTACAATTGCAGTAACCCACTCAGAAACAGATGGATTTGTGAATGATTGATGGGTGAACAGGGAGGTGGCTGTTTAAGGTCAGTCATCTGAGTCATGTCCTGAGAGAGTTCCCATGGAGTTACATAGGATGAAAATCTGGGCCAGTATTCACATGCCTGATTATTGAAGTAAGAACAGCTGCATTTATTTCAACATTCTCAGCCTCACACATACATACATGCCAGTGAAGCTCAGAGGTTAAATTGTAAGAAGAAAAACATAAGTAAGATAATAAGACAACAGAACTGAAAAAATATCCTGGAAAATTAAGCCCATGCTTCAGCTAAGCTTGAATATAAATCTAAATGAATTACTCAAATCTAAATAAATTATAAATAAGTCTAAATAAATTATAGCACAGAGGAAAAGGAGGAAAAATGCAAGAGATTATGAGACATGGAGGAAAAAACACAAAATCCTAATGCATCTAATTAGAGTTTTAGCAAGAAAGAGTAAACGTGACGAGTACAAAAAATATTTAAGGAGATAATAGCTAAAATTTTTCCAGAATCAGTTAAAGCCATAAATCTACAAATAAAAGAAACTGAAAATATAATAAGTATAATAAGCAAATAAACACAAAGAAAACAATATTTATAGTGAAACTGAGGAACAGTTTTAAGAGAGAGGGAGAAAAGATCTTAAAGGCACCCAAGCAGAAAACATAAATCACCACCGTCAACAACAAATCAATTAGACAGACAGCAGACTTCGCTGTGGCAATAACAGAAGACAAACGGGTGGAATATCTTCAAAAAGGTGAGATATTTTCCATTAATACAGAATGATGTATTGCGCAAACCTCTCCTTCAAGAACAAAATAATAACTACAACATCTTCAGATTTTAAAAAACTTGAAAAACTGCTAATAGAACAACTTTCAGAAGAAGAAAAATGATTCCAAAAGGAAAGTCTAGAACATAAGAAAGGGTAAGCACAATAGCAAAGATATGGAATCAACCTAAATAGCCATCAATGGTAGGCTGGATAGAGAAAATGTGGTACATATACACCATGCAATACTATGCAACTATAAAAAAAGAATGAGATCACATTCTTTGCAGGAACATGGATGAAGCTGGAGGCCATTATACTTGGCAAACTAATACAGCAACAGTAAACCAAGTACTGCATGTTTTCACTTATAAGTGAGAGATAAATAATGAGTATAGATGGACATATTGATGGAAACAAAAGACATGAGGGCCTACAGGAGGTGGAAGGTGGAAGGAGGGAGAGGATCAGGAAAAATAGCTAATGGATATGAGGTTTAATACTTGGATGATGAAATAATCTGTACAACAGACTCCCATGATGTGAGTTTACCTACATAATGAACCTGCACATGTACCTCTGAACTTAAAAGTTAAAAATAAAATAAGAAAGCCGGGCGCGGTGGCTCAAGCCTGTAATCCCAGCACTTTGGGAGTCCCAGACGGGCGGATCACGAGGTCAGGAGATCGAGACCATCCTGGCTAACCCGGTGAAACCCCGTCTCTACTAAAATATACAAAAAACTGGCCAGGCGAGGTGGCGGGCGCCTGTAGTCCCAGCCACACGGGAGGCCGAGGCAGGAGAATGGCATAAACCCGGGAGGCGGAGCTTGCAGTGAGCGGAGATCCGGCCACTGCACTCCATCCTGGGCAACAGAGCGAGACTCCGTCTCAAAAAATAAATAAATAAATAAATAATAAAATAAAATAAGAAGTGGTGAGCAAAGAAACTGGTAAATGTGGAGAAAACTACACGTAAGAAATACAAACAATCAAACATAATATTGATAAGATCTCATTTGTGAGGATTGCAAAATAGAAGTTGAATCTAAAAGACGGCAACAATAGCAGATGGGTGTGAAGGTTGATGGGATCTCAGTTATAAGTTCTTGTATTTTTCTCGAAGAGCATGACAGGTATTGTTTTTTTCTACATTTAATATGTATAACTTCAAAGGAAACCAGCAAAGAATAGAAATAAAATTGAATCTCCCTATAGTCTGAGATGAAATGAAATAGTTGTGGGGAATACAAAAGACAGCAAGAAATAGGGGGGTGAAGCATAGTGAATTCAGGACAAGCCACGATTAAATAAAATAGTAGGTGTAAATGCAAAGGTGTACAAAACTCACCAGCCAAGAGACATGGGATGATGACAGTCTCTTAGAACAGACGAAACCCAATCATGGGAAATAAAGAAAGCAAGATCCAGAGAGCGAATAAGCTGTTATGGGAAATTAAAAGGTACGTCTCTAACGTAGATGCTACAACTGTGCAGAGGAGAGAGCCAAGAGGGCAGTGACACAGTGATGCAGCAATGCAGACAGGACACAGTTGGAAGCCCCAGTCTCAGCCCTGTATGATCATGGGCAAATATTTAACCTGAACTTCATTCTCTAAAGCAATAGAGTTGAGATAATAATGGCACCTACTTCTTGGAGTTATCTTAAGGATCCTATGAGATGTTATAGATAAGCACTTAGTACGGTGCCTGGCACTAGGATGGACACAGAGAAACTATTGTTAGTGTGGCCTGGGGGAAGGGGAATCGGTCTTATATTGTGGAAACCTTTGGATCTGGGGAGGTAATAGATAATAGTAGAATTAGGGGAGGTAAAACAGTAAGAAGGACAGAAAATAGAAAACCATGAGCAAAGCTTGAGACAAACTGTGGAGATGAGATACGACTGGCCCAGGGCAGCACACAGGTGGGCGGGCTGGGGAACGAGGCCTGTTTCCTTCGCGTCCCATTTCCTCTTCACCTCCATTGTCCTCCAGGATGTCGTGCTAGAAGTCAACGATTACCCTGAGAAAACATCTGCATCTGAAAACAGCTGGACGTGGATTCATCTCACCAAAAGTGTTTTTTCAGAGTTCGAACATGAATGCAGTGTGTCACCAGCAATGTCATGAGAACTCCAGAGACAAAAATGTGGTCTGTGCAATGAGAAGACCCCAGGCAAGAAAGCTTCTGTGTCAGATGGTGTCAAAACATTGCAAGATCCAGAGAGGCAGAGCCCATTGCCAGAGCAGATGCCTAAACTCACATTGCTGCTAGCTTCACAAGACACACACACACACACACACACACACACGCAAAAGCACAAACACACATGCATGCACAGACAGGTAGAGTGCATGTATATGTATGCACAAACATGCACACATACACACATGCACACACTACAAATACATATATACACATGCCATACACACACACACTACACATGGACAGACACACCTATTAGCAAAATAAATTATTTGAGCATAGCAATTAACAACAACCAAATATCCTTATACTTAGCTTCATTTTAATTCTGTATTTATATTCTTTGCACGCTTCCCAATTTTTCAGTCATGAAAACAAGCCCTATCAATGTTAAATTTATTTTAGGAATAATTAAATATATTCTTAAGGACTTACTATTCTATGCTTCAATCTGTCCTGAGTAATGAATTCATTTATGTGCCTTGAGAATACAGTGATTGTAATTTAATAACTATAAAATTCTCTCTCTCTAAGCAGACAGAGAAATGCTCTATTACATTATTATATTAAGCTCATGGTCAAATTATAGCTATATAATAAAAAACATATTTCTGTGTAGGCCATTGAATACTCTTAAATTTGAATAGGAAATTTTTGGCACAAAAACACCAACACTTGTAGAACACAGCACAATAGCTTTCTGAATTATTTGCTTATCTTTATGCCAATATACAGCAATTCCCTGTCCGTTCCAGTATTTTCCCATTCAGTTATAAGTCTAAAATTCTTGAACTTTTCACCACTTCCCCTGGTAGCATAGTAGAAAGCAAAGCAATATATAGATTTTGCTATCATTTACTCCGGATTTTGTAGGTGAAAACTTACTCAAAAATTCGCATGTGCGTGTTGGGTGTGTGTGTATAATTTCAACATGTGCGGGGGTGGGTGTGTATTAGTGTGTATGTTTTGGTTGTGTGTCTATTGCTCTGTGTGTTTTGAGGGGAGTTGGTGTGTGTGTGTTGGTGTGTGTATTGTGTGTGGGGTTGTGTTGGAGGGGTGTGTGTTTGGTGCGTGCACAGGTACATGTGTATGTTGGTGAATATATGTGTTTGGGTATGTGTGCATTGGTCTGTGTGTTGGAGGTGAGTTGGTATGTGTGTTGATACATGTGTATGCATGTGCATGTGTGTGTGCATGTGTATGTGTGTTGGCGTGTACATGTATGTGTTGGAGGGTGTTGGTGTGTGTGTGCTGAGATGTGCATATTGGGGTGTTTGTGTGTTGACATGTTTGTGTTGGGTGTGTGTGTGTGCAAATGTGATGGGAAATGGATAATCCACCAGGTGCTAGCTCAAGAGAGTATATACTTACATATATACTTTAGCTTATATATACACTTATACTTAGCTTATAGTCTTACAGCTTAAGTCTTGGCAACTTGCATTTAGGTTTCCACATTAACAATGTAATTTATAAAGTGTGTATGAGATTACATCTTTTACAAAAGCTTTTCTAAGAAAGGTTTTGTTTCTAAGAAAGGTATTGTTTCAATACATTTTAAATGCTACACAAAAACAAAAATGGCTCCACAAAATCAGAATGAAGTCCAAGAGGTTAATGTAAGTCATCATATTTTGAGGGTAAAAAAAAAAAAAACTTTCAGGAAAGCCCCCTTTTATGCTGGGCAAGCCCCAGGGAGTGACCCTGTTCACACACTGAACAGGGACCAATGCCCTCGCTGGAAAGTGAGCATGAAGCTGCGAAGGAATAGTCACAGATGAGATGCAAGAGCTGGAAAATGGGCCCAGAGCTCTAACTGGCTGTGGTTGATTGACTATCAAAGACATCATGTCTAATGTTTGCCTCCCTGTTTTAAAAGGGAAGATACAAAGGAAGATATGGAGAAAGCAAACTAATCTGACCACAGATGCAGAAAACAGGCCCTAAGGAAAGAAAACACACAAGTGTTAGATGGAGGAATAAGTTCTAGTGTTTGATAATACAGTAGGCAAATTGTAGTTAGCAATAATTTATTACATATTTCAAAAGAGCTAGAAGAGGAGTTTGGAATGTTCCCACCACAAAGATTAGATAAATGTTAAATGATGCACATCCCTACTACCCCGATTCGATCATTACACATCATACACGGGCATCAAAATATCACATGTACCCTGTGAGTATGCACAACAATGATATACCAATTAAAGCAAGAAAAGAAGGAAGAAAATGCAGGTGGTATTGCTTCACCTGGATGTAGAAAGCAGATCTCATTTCTCCTAAAGTCTAGAGAAGGCAGTGATGCTGTGAGCCTGCCTTATAGTGGGGGAGAGATTGAGAGGACAGACACAGATTTTCACACTGATGGAGGTATTGTCTGGGAGTTCAATGTGGAAGGGGCAGGGACATCATGTTAGAGAGCTTCCAACTGGGTCAGGATCCCCACAGAAAGCCTTAAACTCAGGTGTTAGTTTTCTGATAAGAACGGGTTTACATGAAGTACTGTGCAGCCACGAAAAACCATGAAATCATGCCGTTTGCAGAAACACGAATAAAGCTGAAGGCCATTATCCTAAATGAACTAACTAGAAACAGAAAATCAAATACTTCATGTTCTCACTTACAGGTGGGGGCTAAACAATGGGTACACATGGACGTAAAAGATGGAAATAATAGGCCAGGAGCAGTGGCTCATGCCTGTAATCCCAGCACTTTGGGAGGCTGAGGAAGAAGGATGGTTTGAGCCCAGGAGTTAGAGACCAGCCTGGACAACATAGTGAGAGCCCACCTCTACAAAAAAAAAAAAAAAAAAAAAAAACTTTAAAATTAGCCAGGCAGGGTGGTGCACATCTCTGTTTCCAGCTACTCAGGAGACTGAGGCAGGAGGATCACTTGAGCCCAGGAGATCAAGGCTGCAGTGAGCTATGATCATGCCACTGAACTCTAGCCTGGGTAGGAGAGCAAGACCCTATCTTGAAAAAAAAAAACAGTAAAGATGTAAATAATAGACATTGGGGACTCTAGAAGGGGGAAGGTTGAAAAAATACCTATTGGGTGCAATGTTCACTGCTTGGGTAATGGATATAGTTGAAGCCCAGTCCTCACCAGTATGCAATATACCCACGTAACAGACATGCATGTGCACCCCCTAAATCTAAAATAAAATACAGAATGGGTTAAGTGAGGCATCAAGACGTAGTGCTGCAGAAGTTAGCGCTACACTGATCTACAGCAAGCAATGGCCTGGGGGCTCTAAGGTTATAGAGACAGATGGCTGGGACTGCATCTCAGCTCTGCTGCTCACTAACTGAGGAAATTCAGACAAGGGACTTCCCCGCTCTGTGTCTCCATTCCCTTATCTGTAATATGAGGATAAGGATCACTCATACCTCCTGGGATGGCTATGAAAATAAACGAGTCCATGTCTAGAAAACACCCAGGACATGGCAGCTGGTGGGGCTGCAGTCAGGTAGGGTGTGATTTCACTCTACAGTCAACTGCAGATGGGTGGCAAAATACCAAATTAAGATTCAGGGGATTTCCAGGAACATTCTATATAGTTGATTAGCTAACGATGCAAGTGATGAATAAGGACAATTCTCCATCAGTGATGCAAGTGATGAATAAGGAGAATTCTCCATCAGTAGTGGTGGCATGAGGTGAGCCCTGCCTTGGAAGTCAGAAGAGCTGCGTTCAGGTTCTGGGGCCATTTCATGTCATGGAGGCAGTGAGCAAGGCACTCCATCTCTCTGGGCGTGGGTTTCCTCATCTCTGCTCTATTTATCTCGGGGTTGTTGTAAGAATCAAATAAAAATCTGCCATCATCATCCACCTGGTGCCAATTACCGCACCACGGCCTGGGGCTGCTCCGGAGGGGTCAGGCAGCGGGGAGGATCAGCAGAGGCCCGTGGGTACAGGGCAGAGTCGGAAGTCAGCGCCAGGTGGTACAGTGACAAAGGAAGCTGCAAGGAACTGTGCAAACGTCAGCTGCTGATGTGCATGTCGCCATTTCTAGGGCATGACTGCAAGGTTATCGGCAAGGAAGAAACTTTGAAAAGTGCTTTCAGGTTCAAAGCAGGATCTGTCTAAGGTAAACAGGCTGAATGTTTAGCAGACGTGCTCAAATTCACCTGCGAAACCAACAAGACCAGAAAGACTTCCTCGGGGATACACAGATGTGGATTAATGGAGGCACTGGGACTCTTATAGCCCCTGGTAAATTTAAGACTTAATACTGATGGTACAGATGCGGCTCGGATGAGTGAAGGAACACCAGGGCTCTTGTATTGCACGAATTAGATAAAACGACATGGAAACACGTGGAGTTATTTTAAGGAGAGGAGAGTTTAACAGGCAGGAAAGAGGGGAGATGAAAGAAAGAAGCAGCTCCCCTATACAAGACAGAGGGAGAGAGGGGCTCCAAAGCCAACAGAGAAGACGCCGCGTGAGGAAGGGGGGATACCAGCCAGTTATATGAGGAGGCTGGAGGAGGCAGAGTCTGATTTGCATAGGGCTCAGGGGATTGCTTTGACCTGGCATGTCATTCACTTAGCCCGTGAAAAAAACTGGCCCTCCCGCACTAGCCTTTTAATATGCAAATACAGGGCGCCATGATGTTCTACACACGTGGGGTTATGTGGGGACGGCCATGCTGCCAGGCACCTGTAGGGGCAAGGGCAAGAGGACAACGGTGGGAATCGCCATGTTGGGTGGACCCAGTTTCTAATGGCTGATATTTGCATGTTAAAGGTTGCGGGCCTGGCTCTAAGAGCCAAAGCTTTCCTGCTAGACAAGAAACTTGTCTGGAGCGGCTTTAAAAGAGATGAAAATTTTCCAAGGAGTCTTTTTCCTCTCTATCTGACTGAAATTATTTCTTAATAACTCCTATAACAGTATAGATTTCTCCGCTAGCAAACCTGATATTTTTCTTCTAACTTTCTTTCGGTGCAGCTTCAGTTATTCCTTCCAGTTTTGTCCTCACCCTCCACATGACTGGCTAACCGCGTGACACTGGATGAATAGTTCACTCTCACTCAATGCCTCGTGTTTGACATATATGAACTAGAGGTGGCTCATGCCTGTCCCAAACATATATAGAATGTATTTGACATCCTTGAGACAGCAAAATGTTTCTCCCTAGGAAGAAAATTCATGTAGCATTAAGAAAGAAACTTCACAGTGTCCTGGAAAATTTATCAACTTAAACAGTGAGACCCACCAGATGGAGCAAATAGAATCATTCCCTGGAGGCTTTCAGAAGCAAAGGAAATTACTATCCTTGAGAAACGCCCTTGTCGCTGCTATAATATTTATTTCAGTCTTGCTCAAAAAGTATTTAGGTCATTTGCTGCAATCAATAGAATTCTCCATTAGTGTGAGGAAAGTTGCATTCTAAGATTCAGGGAAATCTAAAATACCCTCTAGGAATATTAAGAAGCTCACACAGGTCTACTCCTGGAAACTTATTTACTGTGACAGCGTATAAATGTTTTAAAACACTTGGTTGCCAAATATCAGTCCGCATTATGGACAACTTAAAAAAAGAAAGTCACCCCAGCTAGATTCCACCAGTTTCTATGCTCTGACCTGGGGAGAATGGAAAGCTTGGGGGAAGTGGAATCAGATCATTCTAGCTCAAAAGAAAGCCTTCCTGCTTCTGGTGACTGGCTGCCTTCCCAATTATTAATGAAGAAAGACTCCTTTTTTCCATTTCCTAATGATGTCCACAGTTGAAGTGCAAACTGACTACAGCTGAGTATTTAAGTGGGCTATTTCAAGGACATTTATCGTAAGTGGATACAGAGACCACGCTCCTGTTTCAGCTTCAAGTTTTAAATGTCAAACACCTGGAGACATAATTACTCAACCTTAAAATCATTCTATGAGTTCATTGCTCTGGTTTAGGGAAAGTCAAACTAGTAAGTTATGTTCAAGACACCATTAGGCTGGGGACGGAGGGATTGAGGAGTCCACACTAATTCTTTATAAGTCTTTAACCAGAGAGCCCTCTTGCCCCATTACACATGGTGAATGTATAATGCCCCGTTAGTATATATCTCAGATGGGAAGAATGAAGGATTTCGTATGTATTCAAGGAATCAGAGGTACAAGCAAATTTACTGACAGTAACATCATATATAATTTGGCCATGAAAAATTTTCTAGTGGGACAGGGATTTAAATATTAAGACAGCAGCTTCTGGCCAGGTGCAGTGGCTCACACTTGTAATCCCAGCACTTTGGGAAGCCAAGGCAGGAGTATCACCTGAGGTCAGGAGTCATGGCCAGCCTGGCCAATGTGGTGAAACCTGCCTCTACTAAAAATACAAAAATTAGCAGGCTGTGGTGGCACATGCCTGTAATCCTAGTTACTCAGGAGGCTGAGGCAGGAGAATCGCTTGAACACGGGAGTAGGAGGTTTCAGTGACCCGAGATCA
>NW_012105076.1:1373697-1376164 GCF_000951045.1 Mandrillus leucophaeus | reverse complement strand
TTAAAGTGTTGGCTTATACAACTTTTTCTCTTTTAGATCAATCTTCATACTCCTGACCAATTGCTGAAGAACATAAACTCCATTTCCACCTATTTTCACCAAAACTGCATCTGATCACTTCAACTAGATTAATGAGCATCCTAGGGCTAGACATGACACCTAAGTAAGAAGTCATCAATGTTAAGCAAGCCTAACTGCAAAGCTCATCGAGTGATTTCACATAAGAGGATGTTTAAGAGTCAGAAAATTAGCTATAATTTTTTCTAGTTAAAGTCGATGGTCAATTAACCAAGGCAGGAAATTTCTGCAAAATACATGTTTTGCCTCCCAAAAGTAAAAGCTCCTATACAGAGATTCAAGGAAAATAACGTCCTTTAATTCCTACACTTAGTCACTCAGAAACAACTGGCCCTAAACCTTTCTGCATGATCCTTCATCCAAAAAGGCAAAGTCCAGAGGCAGGGTGTGATGGCTTATGCCTGTAATCCCAGCACTTTGTGAGGCCGAGGCGGGCGGATCACATGAGGCCAGGAGTTCGAGACCAGCCCGGCCAAGATGGCAAAACCCTGTCTGTACTAAAAATACAAAAATTAGCTGGTAATGGTGGCACATGTCTATAATCCCAGCCAGTTGGGATGCTGAGGCACAAGAATCACTTGAACTCTGGAGGCAGCAGTTGCAGCAAGCCAGGATTGTGCTGCTGCACTCCAGCCTGGGTGACGAAGCAAGACTGTGTCTCAAAAAAAAAAAAAAAAAAGCAGAGTCCAAAGGCATTTTGCTAGGTGCCAGAAATACAAGGAAAATTGAATGCTACCTCTTACATCAAAAAATCTGCTATCTGAGAGGTGGGCACAGTGGCTCACTCCTGTAATCCCAAGGACTTTGGGAGGCTGAGGCAGGCAGATCATGAGGTCAGGAGATCGAGACCATCCGGGCTAACACGGTGAAACCCTGTCTGTACTAAAAATACAAAAAATTAGTTGGGCATGGTGGCAGGCGTCTGTAGTCCCAGCTATTCAGGAGGCTGAGGCAGGAGAATGGCACAAACCCGGGAGGCAGAGCTTGCAGTGAGCCAAGATCTCACCGTTGCACTCCAGCCGGGGCGACAGAGCAAGACTCCGTCTCAAAAAAAAAAAAAAATCTATCTGAGAAGAAAAATAAATAAATAAAACTAATTTTTGGACAATGTGTTATAAACTGGTATGAACAAAATGTTACATAAGCACTGCAGGAAAAACATTTAGAAACTCAGAGAATCCCCTAGTCAAAATGACTTACAGTAGGAACCCAGTGACTATCTGAGGATGAATGAATGAATGGATTTCGCAGGTGAGAAAGCGAGTCTCAGAGGGGCAAAGCAATTTTCCCGGAGTCACACAGCTCAACAGCAACAAAGAAGGACAGGAACCTGTATTCTCTAATTTGTAACCACTTCTCCACCTCACCGCTCTCCAGAGGCGTGCCCTGTGAAATCCTCTAGCCACAGAGAGAATGGCCGTTTAATCTCTCACACAGAACCCCTGCCTCCTGGAAGCATAAAGATGCCTGACTTTGGATGAGTGTTCAAATCCTTGCTCAAGAGCTTCCAACATGTGGAAAAGCAAAAGACAAAGAAAGACCCAGAGCTGAAGACAGAACCCCAAAACGAGAAAAATCCTCTAAAAAGGACAATGTTTATAAAATTAGCTTTGAAATAAATGTTAAACATAACTGATACAAAACAGAATTAGCAGCACCTTTAAAATATGACACAGTTCTTGGCCTTGAGAAATTTAACTGCACAGGCGAGAAATACACATGCAAGGCAAATGCCAATAGTAGGCAATGCAGGTTGATTCCTGACCAAGTCATCAGAACGAGGCAAGGCAGGGTTCAGATAAGAATTTTACTGCAGCTTCCAGTGATCAGGGAAGTGTCTGCGAGGAAGGGAAACTAGGACAGAGCTTTGGGGAATGGATAGATTTAGATGAGAGAAGGAAGAAGGCCGGGGGCTTTGTGGAGTCAGAATGTGCAAAATCGGTATGAAAACAGCACGTCTAGCCAGAACATATTTATACACAGGAACCACTAGGATCAAACGATGGTGAACTCTGCACATTCAGAGAAGGAGTTTGGGCTTTGGATGTCAAGCCAGGGGTCCACCAGATATATTTAAGCCAGTGAATTAGATGATTCAAAGTAATTAATTGATGCATATACTTATGGTATGCAGAATGAACAAGAAAAGCAATAGGGAAACCAGTTTCCTAACAACAGAAAAATTACTGAGGAGGCTTGGAAGCTTGAGTCGCCTGGTGACAATGAGATGAAAAACAATAAAGAAATATCCTTCGGAAAATAATACTGGATATGACTTAGAAACCGGTTGAAATCAGAGGCAACCATGATAATCCAGAGATTTGCAGGCTCCGTGGCTGATATTATTTTATTTTATTTTATTTTATTTTATTTTATTTTATTTTATTTT
>NW_012105076.1:1368575-1371577 GCF_000951045.1 Mandrillus leucophaeus | reverse complement strand
AGACTCCATTTCAAAAAGAAAAAAAAAAAAAAAACAGAAAAAGTTTCAGAATTCCAAAGGGCAGGATTGACATACTCCTTAATATACTCTTAACTGACCAAATTTCCTAGTATCTTTTTTTTTTTTTTCAGTTTGAGAGCCCGTACTGTTTCTTAACTGACCAGATTAGAAAAATAATCATGGTAGACACCTTAGTTCATTCTTCTAATAAGACTGTTAATCTGGTCCTCCCTGTTGCCAGCATCTCCACCTTCTACAAAATGGGTGGTCTTTTTCTTCTTTCTACCTCCTGGAGAAGATAATTTGAAGGGCCACAGGAAGTCACTTGCTTCTTTGAAGGACTTTCTGACAGTATAGATCTCATGAATCAGATCCTCCATGCAAATGATGCCCTATTTATTAAGAGACACAGCAATCAAAGTGTTACCTGTCAAAGCAATTCCCTTATTGATTTTGCCATAACCACGCTTGTAGATCACTTCATTTACTAATTTGGGTACTCCCATGCAATATATGGTTCTACAATTTGGGTACTCCCATGCAATATATGGTTCCACAATCCTCAGCCTGTTCATTGAAGCCTTGTTGAGCTTCACAAAGGTTCCATTGAAGATTTGACGAAGGCAAAGAAGTTGCAACACCTTTCAGACCTTTGGGCTCACACCATTGATATCTCTGATCCTGACAACAAATGCCAATTTGGGTTCTCCAGGTACATAGACGTTGCCAGCTTTTCTTGCCAACCTCGCCATTCGAATTTCAGTTCTGTCCATCTGCCTACACTCCTTGTGATAGTGCTTTGCTTTTTCATAGACCTCAAGCTTCCTCCTTGCCTTTCGAAGCATCTTTTGGGCAGACTTCTTTCTCAGGCGCTTGATCTTCGGCTCTGCGAAATTCCCTCCCTTTTTCTTAAGGGTTTCTGGCATAGCAGGAACCTTCTTTTTCTTCTCTTCAACACCCTCCATGGTTCTAGCTGGAAAAGAGGACCCTAGTATCTTAATGTTCATGAAATACAATATTCTGCTTCTACTGGGCACATGCAAGGGATTCCTGCTGTACTTGTGCAAAAATCCTAGCTAGAAAACAACCTCTTGACTGCCCCCAGCAATTCACAGCAGCCAGAAACTATCCTCTCCCCCTAGATGGCTACAAACACTATCTTGTCATGCCTTGGCACATGACATGAAACTGGCAAGGGTGGCTAAACAAAGGAGAAAAAAGTCCAAATCTGAAGCTAGGTCACAAGGAAATGGTAAGTGAAAAGTCAAACTGAAAGCATTCCTAAGCCATGATTTTGCCTCAGACCATAAAAATCCTGAATACTGGTATATTATTGTATGTATTCAAAATACTTATATTTCCTATTGCTTATACACTCATGCACACACAACTAACCAAATATACTTTCTTTTCTGGAACAGCCAGTGGAAGCCCAGCTTGTGATTATTCCAAGGATAAAAGAAGAGAACTTTGTGGATTCAGTTACTCTAACTGAACACTAAACAAAGCATAACAACTCAAAGTCATTTTTAGCCTAATACAATCTCCATATTTATTTTATGAATTTACTCAATGTCACATTCCCAATTAACAAGGATTACAAAGAAGAATGTGATGAGACAGGAAATGCAAATTGCAGCTTTGTTAGAAAGCAAGTCACTGCCATGTCATTCCCATTTCATAAGTTAAAGTCCCAGTTAGAAGCTAATATCAGTTTGTCTACAATACAAAGTAAACCTTAGGATAATCTCTCCACTCATTAAAGTGTTGGCTTATACAACTTTTTCTCTTTTAGATCAATCTTCATACTCCTGACCAATTGCTGAAGAACATAAACTCCATTTCCACCTATTTTCACCAAAACTGCATCTGATCACTTCAACTAGATTAATGAGCATCCTAGGGCTAGACATGACACCTAAGTAAGAAGTCATCAATGTTAAGCAAGCCTAACTGCAAAGCTCATCGAGTGATTTCACATAAGAGGATGTTTAAGAGTCAGAAAATTAGCTATAATTTTTTCTAGTTAAAGTCGATGGTCAATTAACCAAGGCAGGAAATTTCTGCAAAATACATGTTTTGCCTCCCAAAAGTAAAAGCTCCTATACAGAGATTCAAGGAAAATAACGTCCTTTAATTCCTACACTTAGTCACTCAGAAACAACTGGCCCTAAACCTTTCTGCATGATCCTTCATCCAAAAAGGCAAAGTCCAGAGGCAGGGTGTGATGGCTTATGCCTGTAATCCCAGCACTTTGTGAGGCCGAGGCGGGCGGATCACATGAGGCCAGGAGTTCGAGACCAGCCCGGCCAAGATGGCAAAACCCTGTCTGTACTAAAAATACAAAAATTAGCTGGTAATGGTGGCACATGTCTATAATCCCAGCCAGTTGGGATGCTGAGGCACAAGAATCACTTGAACTCTGGAGGCAGCAGTTGCAGCAAGCCAGGATTGTGCTGCTGCACTCCAGCCTGGGTGACGAAGCAAGACTGTGTCTCAAAAAAAAAAAAAAAAAAGCAGAGTCCAAAGGCATTTTGCTAGGTGCCAGAAATACAAGGAAAATTGAATGCTACCTCTTACATCAAAAAATCTGCTATCTGAGAGGTGGGCACAGTGGCTCACTCCTGTAATCCCAAGGACTTTGGGAGGCTGAGGCAGGCAGATCATGAGGTCAGGAGATCGAGACCATCCGG
Organism: Mandrillus leucophaeus; assembly: GCF_000951045.1. NCBI lineage: Eukaryota > Metazoa > Chordata > Mammalia > Primates > Cercopithecidae > Mandrillus > Mandrillus leucophaeus. The sequence continues at coordinate 1,368,884 of NW_012105076.1, read as the reverse complement.
GCTAACACGGTGAAACCCTGTCTGTACTAAAAATACAAAAAATTAGTTGGGCATGGTGGCAGGCGTCTGTAGTCCCAGCTATTCAGGAGGCTGAGGCAGGAGAATGGCACAAACCCGGGAGGCAGAGCTTGCAGTGAGCCAAGATCTCACCGTTGCACTCCAGCCGGGGCGACAGAGCAAGACTCCGTCTCAAAAAAAAAAAAAATCTATCTGAGAAGAAAAATAAATAAATAAAACTAATTTTTGGACAATGTGTTATAAACTGGTATGAACAAAATGTTACATAAGCACTGCAGGAAAAACATTTAG
>NW_012105076.1:1344504-1364355 GCF_000951045.1 Mandrillus leucophaeus | reverse complement strand
TTATTTTATTTTATTTTATTTTATTTTATTTTATTTTATTTTATTTTTGAGACAGAGTCCCAGTCTGTCGCTCAAGCCAGAATGCAGTGGTGCGATCACCACTCACTGCAACCTCTGCCTCCCAGGTTCAAATGATTCTTCTACTTCAGCTTCCCCAGTAGCTGAGACTACAGGCGAGCACCACCACGCCTGACTAGTTTTTGTATTTTTAGTAGAGATGGGGTTTCACCATGTTGCCTAGGCTGGTCTCGAGCTACTGGCCTCAAGTAATTCACCTGTCTCAGCCTCCCAAAGTGCTGGGATTACGGGCATGAGCCACTGCGCCCGGCCTGTGCTGACAAAATGGTGGTTTCATGAAAAGAAAGCAGAAATTAGCAGCAGAAAATCCATTTTGTTTTAGAGAAATCTGTAGATGTTTGAGAGAAAAACGAAAGCGTCTAGATGAAAGAGGACAACAAGGAGCTGGAAATACGAGACGGACATGGCCGCCAAGTGATAATGCCAAACAACCCTTGTGCCCAAAAAGGGAACCACTGGGGGCCCCAGAACTGGAGGACGGTTCCCCTAAGGGAAGGAGTAAGGGCACAAGGACAGACACTGAGAAGGACTTTAAAGGGATGAGAGGAGAGCCCGGAAAAAATGGAGTCACAGAAACCCGGAAGCAGACAATTTGCAGGAGGAAAAGTACCTGCCCACGAGTGGTGCCCCAAAGACACTAAGGGCAAGACCCCACATCACACCTCAAGAATAAGGCCAGTCTTGCTCTGCTCCACTCCTCCCAGGAAGCCAGGTGAGTGTGTGGAAATCCGGTACCCACCAGCAGCCTGAATTTGATTTCAGTTCTGTTCATATAAATTTACTGTGCACACACAAGGATGCAGTTCTGATAAATGATCCTCTCTTTTTTTAAGTCAGGGTCTCACTCTGTCACCCAGGCTGGAGTGCAGTGACACAATCACGGCTCACTGCAGCCTCCACCTCCCAGGCTCAAGTGATCCTCCCACCTCAGCCTCCCAAGTAGCTAGAACCACAGGCACGCACCACCATGCCCGGCTAAGTTTTTTACTTTTTGTAGAAATGGGTTCTTGTCATATTGCCTAGGCCTGTCTGAAACTCCTGGGCTCAAGCGATTCTCCCACCTCAGCCTCCCAAAGTGCTGGGATTACAGGCATCTGAGCCACTGCACCAGACCTAGGGAATCCTCTTTAAAGTATATCAGAGTATTCTGAGCTTCTCCAACCATCCTAAGAATTACTAGAATTTTCGTGTTCATTTTCCTATATTGTAAGCCGTAGAAGTTTAAAAAAATAGGTTTCAAAGTCAGGAAGAAAGAAGCCTACTGTGTGTATAAATTTTACATGCTGCTTAAAACTGTTTAAAAGGCTATAAAAGGGATACCACTGTGTGTCTTCTGAGCAGCATAATTGCAAGCCTGCAAACACAAACAGGCTTCCAAGTCCAGACCCACCTTATAAGGCCAAGACAACAGAAATAAATTCAATATGGCATCAGTAGAACTTAAGAAATTTTTTCCTCTCACTTCTAGTTCAATATTTTTATCTATTCCTTTCCAAAGAAGGTAAAGAAAAAAAAAAAAAGTTCCCAGAGTTTAAAATGTCAGCATTTGATTGATTAGAGTAGCTTTCCTGGCTTAACCAGTAAGTTGATTTGAACGGTTCATCCGTTAATACAGTAAAACACATGTTAAAGATTACAAATTGTTTAACAAGTTTTGACAAACAAGTCCCCTGGTGGTCTTGAAATTTCTGAGAAGCAGATGGAAGGGGTACAATTTTACAGATTCCCCTTCCTATCTGCACAAAGCCGCCTAGTTCTAAAGTAGGTATTAGTGCATATAAGGAACATTGTCAGACAATAAAGAGACACAATTGCCTCTGTTAGCACAACAATTAATTTTGTTTGCAGAGTACCAGTCAGTCCATTTGTTACCAGGAATGTGCTAATTATTCTTGCTAATTACATGCAAAACATTCATTATCACCTATAAGTGGAGCCGGACCCCTCAGGTTTCAGTGACAAATTAATTACTGTGTTTTCCTTCTGAATGTATTTCCAGTCCGTTCCTGGTATTATCTGAAAAATAAATTGTTTAGCAGCCTGCTCGTCCTTCAGAGCCACTCATTAAAATGAAAAGCAGGCCTGCAGAGATAGATCAGTTTTCCTTCCCTGTTCTATTAGGGCAGCGGCTCCTGGAAGGCTCCAGTCCCAATCATGGGTTTATAAATCCTAAAGCCCTGTGAAACTTGTGCAGCTGAGTTTCATTAGGGACCGGGTACCTATGTGCAACAGTAGCCACTCACTGAATCTCGGGGAAGAGGCAAACTGTGTCAGTACCCAAAGAGGGAAGAACCGACACCCGATACACACACCTGCACCCTTCAGCCTTGCCTTGCGAAAGGTTTGGGTGACATTTTGTCATCTGGTTCAAATTTGGGGTATTTGAGTTTTATCTCTCCCCTCTACCCCCAATTTGGAATCTAGTCAATACAAGAAAAAAAAAAGTCTGAATTGCCAACTTACTCCTATGGTCTTTCCAGCTTGGGAAGAAACCCAACAGTGTAGATGCATATATGTTTATTCTAAATGTGGACTGCAGCGGAAAGACTGGGATCTGAACATAGATCATTTTGCCTTGACCCCAGATTGCCTGGAGTTATTCTCTGCTGTCTGCCTGTTCCTAACCGGAAAGAAATTAGCCTTCCTCTTCCTCTCTCTCCTCACCTTACCTTTGCTCTCCATTGTGGCAACCAACTAAAAGCCTTATGGAAAGAAAAGATGGATCGGCAGGGCTTTAGCCCCATTCTAACATGCATCCTGAATCAATCATCCAGGGTTGGTCTTTACTCACTCCTCTTCACACCATTTAGTCTCACTTCCTGGAAAGTCTAAATAGAAAGCATTTCAGGTGAAAAGTCTGCACCTTGCACAGTAGAACCCAGCTCCATTTCCATCCATCAGGCTCATTAACCTTCTATGCGCCCAGCTGTAGTGGCTCATCTTGCAAAGAACAGGTTCACATGGTCCCGTGTGTCTGTATCCTTTGTTCTTTCCAACAATTCTACCTTGTTGGTTCCTTCCTGTTTGCTTTGGCTCTTGTCAGGGTGCACGTGCCTTTTGTCTGTCAACATTTGGTCAATTTCTATAGTAGCTACATAATACAAATGCAAACAGTAGTTCTTGATCGTAAATGAAATAGGAAAGACGTTTCCAGTGTCATATAATTTACCCTTCTCACCATTTTCAATTCAAAAGAGTATTTGGAAACAGGAAATACAGGAAGCGAAATAACCCCCTGCTTAAGGTGCACATAAATTTCACGCTGGCTGAATAACCCATTGTAGTGGATTTTTACCAGAATTTGGGTTTACAGTCTTATGGCTTTCATGTTTTACATATGAAGGAAGATTGAATTTTTGGTTTTGATATCACATGTATTCCTTTCCTTAATTTCCTGAGGTTTATCATCATCTTGGCTGAAATGTGTAAGTTTAAACAGCTGAAACAAAACCTGTGTGTCCTAAGACCATGGAACCAGAAAGCTCCTGTAACAGTCAAATTGTGGGCATAAATTCTGCCTGATTTCTACTATGATGAAAGAGAAAAAGCTGCTACAACCAGGGCTCAGGGCTGAACTTCACCTCCGTGGCAGGCCACATCTGTCTCAGCCTCCTTTCTTCACAACCCTGTCCCTCTCTCATGTTCTGTGTCCCATCCGCCACCACCACATCCACCCTGTGCCTGCCTCCCCCAACTTCACCCCTCCCATCCCTTATTTTCACTCGTTGAACAGTGTTTGACTGTTTACTACACACCAGGCACTGTTAAATATTTTATACATGTTACAAATACCATCTGTCTTATCTCCTATGATTTCAAAGTTTTGCTATTCAGTCTACAGTTTTCATGTGTTATTTCAGCCAGTCTCTTGCCACTTGTAGCTTGTCAAGGCATTTCTAGAGATCATTTTATTAACCCAAAAGAACAGGTTTCTGATGGTGGAAATGGCTGAGAGCATGGCAGCCTGGTGATGGAATTATTTTGGAAGCAGCAGGGGGCCCTTGGCAGTCCATACCAAATCATATGAAGCATGTGACCACTTGGTCAACTGAGGCATAAGTTCCCCCCCACCATGCTTTCTATTCTTTGAGATGTTCAGAGATAAAGACCTGCCTCAGGAACACTTTGAAGGAACTCTCTACTCTCTAAAGTCCTTCAACCAAATGTCTAACGAAGCTTCAATTTCTTAAGATTGCAGTTTCTTTTGTTTCTTTTTTTTTTTAAATCTGTTTGTTTGTATTGTTTTGTTTTCTTTTTAGAGACGGAGTCTTGCCCTGTCGCCCAGGCTGGAGTACAGTGGCGTGATCTCTGCTCACTGCAACTTCTGCCTCCCGGGTTCAAATGATTCTCCCACCTCAGCCTCCCGAGTTGCTGGGACTACAAGTGCTCACCATCATGCCTGGCTAATTTTTATTTTTGTTTTTGTTTTTGAGATAGAGTCTTGCTTTTTTTGCCCAGGCTGTAGTATAGTGGCACAATCTCGGCTCACTGCAACCTCTGCCTCCCAGGTTCAAGAGATTCTCCTGCCTCAGCCTCCCCAGTAGCTGGGATTACAGACACCGGCCACCACACCTGGCTAATTTTTGTGTTTTTAGTAGAGACAGAGTTTCACCATGTTAGCCAGGCTGGTCTCTAACTCCTGACCTCAGGTGATCCACCCCCTCTGCCTCACAAAGTGCTGGGATTACAGGCATGAGTCACCGCACCCATTCTAATGTTTGTATTTTTGTAGAGACAGGGTTTCACCATGTTGGCCAGGCTGGTCTTGAACTCCTGACCTCAGGTGATCCGCCCGTCTCGGCCTCCCAAAGTGCTGGGATTACAGGTGTGAGCCACTGTGCCCGGCCAAGATTGTAGTTCTTTTAAAATAGTAAGTAACCCCTGCATTATCCTGAGGATAATTATCTAGCATGGAACCTGGAATGTCAGGCTGAAGAATGTCCGAGATCCTGGACCACCCCTTTGGCAGGGACGGCACAGAGCATGCGCTTTTGAGTTTGGGCCAGCCTCTACCACTTACTAACTCCGTGACAAGTCTTGGCTTCTACATGCATTAAATATGAGAATGTCACAGGGTGGTGAGGGTTAAAGGAGAAGAATTACCTGACTTTTAACCACCCTCTTGGCAGAGTAACTCCAGATATAATTAAATAACATCCTCATATTATGGGCAATACATATTGCTGCCTCACCCAACTCCTTGGAATTAAAGTAATTTGAGTAATCTAAAAATAATCTTTTTCTTATTCAGCTTACCCTTTCAAAACAAAAAATTCCTTGCACAAGTAATTTTTAAAAAGGCAATTTTGCCAGAGTGGTGACTCACAACTGTAATCCTAGTGCTTTTGGAGGCTGAGACAGGAGGAGTTCTTGAGGCTAGGGGTTTGAATCCAGCCTGGGTAACATAGTGAGACAGCTGAGGCAGGAGGATCTCTTGAGGCCAGGGGTTTGAGACCAGCCTGGGTAACATAGTGAGATCTTGTGCTGACCAAAAAAAAAAAAAAAAAATTTGCCAGGCATGGTGGTGTGCGTCTGTAGTCCCAGCTTCTTGGAAGGCTAAGGCAGTAGGATTGCTTGAGCCCAGGAGGTTGAGGATGCAGTGAGCCAAAATCACATCACTGCACTCCAACCTGAGTGACAAAGGAGACCCTGTCCCAAAACAAATAAATAAATATAAAAACAAAAATTGGGAGAGTTTACATAAAATCTACATTTCCAACTTATTATTATTATTATTATTTTAATCAGAAGCTCCAACCATATCAGGCTACATTCCCATATGGCGATAATTGGCTGGAGGGAGTACAGGCTGCTGTCTTTAGCAGAGGCCTGTCCTTTGGAGGGCTCCATCCCCCATCCCCTCACCAACCCCAGCCTCCCATCCCCTCAACACCATACCCTCCACCTCCCCCCACCCGCCACCACTTTCTGTGATTTTCTCTCGGGCTCACCCAACTCCTACGTTATCTGCCTAGCCTATGTTGGCATGAGAGTTTCTGACCCTGTGCCGTGAATAAGTCATAAAAGTATTGATCATTTACTGATTCTTCTGTATTCTCTGAAGGTCACATTGATGCTAGAGAAAATCTTGGCAGGAAAGAAAAGAATGAAAGACTTTTGCCTGGTGCAATCTGATGGGAAGAAAGAATTTCTAAAATGGGAAGGGTGGTTAAAGGTAAAGTCTTAGGGAAAGGGGTCAGGTCACAAAGGACAAAGAAACCAAAAGGATGGATTGGACCATACGGGCTGAGCTGCATCAGAAATTCCAGCCAGGTGGCGGTATGCATGGGCCTCCTAAGTGGCCGATATATAAGTGAATACATATTCCTGTTGGGAGTATGAGGCTGAAGTGAAGCAGAACCATTCCTGATGAGAAAAGTAACATGTTGATGGTTTCTTAATTTTTTTCTTTTTTTTTTTTCAAGACAGGGTCTCATTCTGGTAGGCTAGAGTGCAGTGGCAGCATCACGGCTCACTGCAACCTTAACCTCCCTGGCTCAAGTGATCCTCCCACCTCAGCCTCCTGAGTAGCTGAAACTACAGGCACACACCACCTCTCCCAGCTAATTTTTTTTTTTTTTGGAAGAGATGGGGTCTATGTTCCTCAGTCTGGTCTTGAACTCCTGGCCTCAAGTGATCCTTCCCTCTTCGGCCTCCCAAAGCACTGGAATTACAGGCATGAACCACCATACCCAGCCACCGTGTTTATGGTTTCTGAGATGTATTCCAGAGCAGATTACTTTATAAAGCAATGTGCAACCACAAGAACCCAATGGTATCACTTTACAGAAGATTTTGAAGTCCGTTTGTTGCTGAGATTTATGAAACACTACATCAAACCCTAGAGCAGTAGAGACCACTCACAGATGCAAGCAGGCAGACAGCATGCTGTCCGAAAGACCAAGGTAATTACAACAAGCTCCTGAAACATGAAGGAGTGTTATTCACTAGGAAACAAGGGAGATATTTAGCAATCAGCAAATCAAGACAAGGAGAAAAAAAAAACTGATTACAGAGAAAACCCTTTCACAACTAATTTGATGCTGGTAGTAACCTCTAATGATTCCATAGCCCGCATCGGCAGTAGCAAACTGGAACCATGGTTTACCATGGATAGTTAGTGACATAAATCCTATGTCTAAATAATACTTGGAACAGTTTCACTGTTGGCTCAAAAAAGTCGCAAAAGAACACAGTTAAAAGGAACTTTGAAGATCACTTTGACTAAAAATCCTCATTTTACAGATGAGGAAACTGAGGTGCAAAGGTTAATTCCTGTGTCTCTCCAAAGCTAGTTGGTGCAGAATTAAACCACCTTCCCTATCTCCACCAGTCTCCCAATTTCTGAAACAATGCATGGCATGTCACTGAAGAAAATGAGGAACTTCATGATGTTTTGAATTAAAAATTAACACTTCTTGGCTGGGTGCAGTGGCTCATACCTGTAATCCCAGCACTTTGGAAGGCCGAGACAGGCGGATCACCTAATGTCAGGAGTTTGAGACCAGCCTGGCCAATATGGTGAATCCCTGTTTCTACTAAAAATACAAAAATTAGCCAGTGTGATGGTGAGTGCCTGTAATCCCAGCTACTCGGGAAGCTGAGGCAAAAGGATCGCTTGAACCCGGGACGGGGAGGTTGCAGTGAGCCGAGATCACGCCATTACACTCCAGCCTGGGCAACAGAGTGAGACTCCATTTCTTAAATAAATAAATAAATAAGTAAGTAAAAACACTTCTTTACAGAAGAAAATCTAAATAAGCAAAAAAAGAGGTTGAACAGGTTTAGTGTTCCTAATTAATTAATAAGAAGGGTATATCATTTGTAACTCTCATCGTCCACTATGCTATTCTTATCTCCAAGTAAAAAATGTTTCAAATATTTAACAAATGAAGCTAATTATTCAAAAACAGCTGAAGCTCTAACATAATGCCTAAGAGAATTCATTTTTTGAACATTTCTTTGTTTCCAGTGTGAATCCCAAGAAGGTAAGACCGCAGACAGGTTTGGAGAAAGAAAAAAACCCTACCTTTGTTTTCAGACCTGCACTTGACTCAGGAAATAAGTTAATAATTAAGCTGGTTTCACTTTTGAAAAGCAAATGTAATCATTCCTTCTTCATTCCAAATGTATGCTTTACTTACGAGTAGCGATGTCATGCTATTTGAAGAACTGTTTGCTCAAGCTCAGAATTACCCCAGGGCAATGTATTATTGATAAATCCATTTTCTTGTATAATCATCGCTTCACATTTACAACATTTCACCGGATTCTATCTGTAAACTTCACATGGTTTTTCTAGGCAAGGGCAGTACAGTCCATGTTACCCAGAAAAAGGGACCTTATTCCTTGGGGTTAACTTTTGTATTCAAAGTTCCAAAGTAATGCTACAAGATTTTCTCACGGAAAACACACAATTGAGGTTACTTGTAGCTATAAGGCCTGCAACATTTTAAAACTCATATGCTTATCTGCATACATTTACATGTATTTAAAGCACCTCCATTCAAAAGCATAAAGGTCCACTTTCTAGAGATGGATACGGAGGGGATGATTGAGAACACAAAAGCTTATTTCAACGTTATTGGTCTCCACTTTCATTTATTTTCTGATGACAGAGGGGTCAGCTCAGGACTTTCATGTTTAATACGCTCCAGTAAAGCAGTATTGTGCTTTTCTTCTTCTTTATTTTTATTGGGAAGGGTTGGTTGGTTGGTTTTTGGCTTGTTTTGCTTTTTTGTTGTGTGTGTATTGGAGGTTTATTTGCACAATGGAGGGAAGAAGCTGAGGCCAGCTAACGTGAAGAGAGAAAAAGGCTTGGGGGACTCTTGCCGAATACTCAGGAATCTCTCAAGTGTTTGAATAAACACATACCACACCAATTTAAAAAAAAAAAAAAGGCCGGTTTAGCAAAAAGACAAACATAGTCTTCTGAGCCTGTCCAACAGTCAGGCATGTTCGAGTACATTCCTGGAGCCCGGAACAGCCCTCACACTTCCTTTCAGCCTAATGGGCCCTGAGCCCCATCTTTTGTCTGCTGATTAACTGCTCTGTTCATTGACCAAACCACTAATTGCATGTTCCTTATAGTTACCCTACATTACAGTAAGAATTAATGAGACACAATTACAGCTCCCAGAAATCTCAGGCCTGGCCAACTGCACAGTACTCCAAGTGAATTAGAACTCTTGAAGAGAAAAGAGGGGGAAAAGCTAGGCAATTGTTCACAGGAAGCAGAATGTTTTTTTTGTTTAAAAATTTTTGTATTTATTTGAAGTTGTTTCATAATTAGGTCTGGGGGAAGGTAAGGGGAAAGAGAGAGAGAATGAACAAAGGACTTGGGAACGCAGCTTTCACGGAGAAATCATGGTAGATGCAAAGAAACGTATATTACAGAGGTACCCAAAACTTAGGAAACAGGATGAACACGAAATCAATGCTATGAATAGGACATAAAGCCAATAACGAATCGGCAGTTTGAATACAGCATGTTACACATGGAAACACACTAGAAGAGCAATCCTTTAGTCTCATTCTCACACACAGATGCTATTTTGCCCAACTGAGGCAAAATGCCTATTTCTGTTGTTCCTCAACTCATGGGATTTGATGTTCCTTAGAACGCGTGTCTCATTTGCCAAGGCTTGTGTTAGGATTATAAAAGACTGAAGAGGGGGCAGCTGTTTGTACAGCAAGGGAAAAAGGAGCAATTTTCCTTCTGCCAAATCGTTTCAAATGGAAAAAGAAAAGAATGATTTTGAGTGTGGAAATAATTCCAGGGCACCTTAAATTGCAATTATTCTAAAATTTTGTGTTGGGTTTACTGGCCTTGGTTTCCTTTGTAGATGGCGACTTGTTCTTGTGCCATTTCTGTTAAGACTACTTTATCAACAACCTGATCAAAAAGTACTACTTTAACCCATTTTTTCCCAAATATAAAGGTATATTTTAAAATATTTACATACACATATATGCAAGGATAGAGGATAGAGAGGGGCGGTAGATAGGGTTGGCAGGAAGACGAGAAAGAGATGACCAGTAAGTGATGGCCAGATAGAAAGACACATAAACAGAAAGAAGGAAAAAGGTGGTAGAAAGATGACAGTGGGAAAGGGAGACTGAAAGAGAGACCAGGAGAGAGAGAGAGTGGGAGAAAAAGAACATAACTAGCTAGACAGGCAGATAAATAGAAACTAGGATCCAGTTCCCAGTCCAACAGTCTGAATCTTTAAACCTCAGCTGTACTTTGGATATTAATTTGGCACTGAGGGAGCAGTGAAAAGAATGTCATCTCTTCAGGTTCAAGTCGGAAGATATAAATGAAACATTTCCAGAGGTGTGAGAGGGTAAGCAGGAAAGCAGGACCATGAAAAGCCTATGGGGCCCTTATCAAGGCAGATAAGCCCCCATGGAGATGATAGGAGATTTGTCGAGGCTTAAGCAACTTCTTCAGGGCCACAGAAAAGCATATATATATATATATATATATATATACACACACACACACACACACACACACGTTCAGTTTCTTAACATTTTTCAGAAGGAAGAAGAGATTGTCTTTGTGTTTCAATCAGAAATCTTACTATAAAGACATAGAATCAACCCAGGTGCCCATCAACAGTGTATTAGATAAAGAATATGTGGTACATATACACCATGAAATACTACGCAGCCATAAAAAAGAATGAGATTGTGTCCTTCGTGGCAACATGGATGCAGCTGGAAACCATTATCCTAAGCGAATCAATGCAGGAACAGAAAACCAAATACCACAGGTTCTCCCTTGTAAGTGGGAGCTAGATGTTGGGTACACACGGTCATAAAAATGGGAACAATGGACAATGGGGGATACAAGAGTGAGGAGGGAGGGAGTAGGGTAAGGGTTGAAAAAAACTACCTGTTGGGTACTAAGATCACTACCTGGGTGAAGGATTCATTCATACACCAAACCTCAGCATGTACGTGTACCCTCTGAGTCTAATATAGAAGTTGAAGAAAAAGAATGAGAAAAAAGTACTTACTATAAAGTCTGTGGGCTTCATGAGATTTCTGAAGAAAAGAGAAAGAGTATACTTTAAGGAAGAAGCCATTTATGCAAACACAGAACCTATTTTGCATGCAACTGATATATTCTTTGATGAAAAAGAAGTTTGCTAAAACCTCTTTCCCCATCTTTATGACAATACATAATTTTTAGTGTTATTTGATTTGTGCAAAATGATAGTATCATTTTATGAACAAATGTACATTGCCTTTTCACTCATTTAAGAATACAACCTACATGATCAAAAATATATATATTGCTATAGGAAGTGAAAGGAGAGTGAAAATGAATGATGCCCTGGCGCTCCTCAAACCAACAATTGCCAGGGCTCATGGAGGAACGGCCTCTCCACACAGCTTGTCCTTTCCATCCAGGCTGTGTCACCTGCCATATCTCCTTCCTCCCTCGTGGAATCCTCTCACCCTCTCCTGCCTCTCAAATTTTATCCATGCTGTAAGGCCCGTGCCTTTACACATCAACCTCCCAATCCCATTCTCCCATCTAAGGAAATTTTTCTCTCTTCTGACATCCTAAGGCTATATTGCTTGTACCAACTTGTACCAAACATTAGTCACTTAATCATATGTAGTCTCAACTTTTCTGTGAGTAAATGCCTGGGCCTCTGTCTAGACTGCAAAGTCCTCCAGGGAAGATGAGATAACTTCTTTCCCTCCCTCCACTAATGCCCTCTACCTCAGAGCTCTCAGCAGGGCTTAATGTACCTGGTGGGAGCTTAATAAACATCCTAGGAATAAGGGGATACATGAACAAATTAATTACTATAGAGAAAGGCCATCTAAGTGAAAATGCGGGGAAGAAGTGGAAATAATTTGTTATGTCCAGTGGTTTGTGAAGAGACATGGAGAGGTTGAAGATAGGAGATAGGACCCAATGTCTTCCTTGGGTCTCCCTTATGGGATGGGAGAGTCTTTCAAAAGACCGTAAGGTGGGAGAAGGAGAGAGGGCTCTTTCCAGAGCTCTAGAAGCACAAGGACCGTTACGAGGAAGAAACCACCCAATGAATGGGTTCGCTGGACAATCAGAAGAGAGGACAGGTGAGATGTAAGAACTAAGGTAGAGATTTAGAGCAAATAATTTGGGTATTGATATGGAAGTGCAGAAAGTGGCCAATGCAAACATCTAAGGAGAATGTTCATCTTAGTTTCTAAGTTAGGAACAGACCAGGAGGCAATGAAGAGAAGACAATGAAGGAAAGTGAGACTGAAGCAGGTAGGTTCCCTCCTCCTGAAATGCACAGAGCCTGGAGGAGGGCGGAACTGTGATTATAGAGAAGCAGATGGTGTTGCTGTTGAACTTGAAACAGGGCACAGAACGGAAGATAGAAGAAGCTCACTTAGTTATTTTGGGCAGGGGAAAACACATGCACAGGGACTTTTACCAGATTCAATTTATTTTCAAACAACTGCAGATGTTATCAATGCCAGAACAAAGTTCAAGAACTAAAGTATAGGCCATCTAAGAGGACAGCCTGCCTCAATGTTCTCTCAAAACTCTAATAGGTAAATAATTACTCAATTTGGTCAGGAAGTAGTCATCTCAAATCTGAAATTTAAAGGAGTTTCAAGGAAGAAAGGGAAAGACAAACTCTATATAGTTGTTCCTCCGTGGGGGACAACTCCATGCCGTATCCATGGGGGTATAGTTCCAGGACTCCCACAGACACCAAAACCCACAGGTACCCAAGTCCCTGATATAAATTGGCCTCGTGTTTGCATATAACCTACACACATCCTCTTGTATACATCATCTCTAGGTTATTGACAATACCTAACACAACGTAGGTGATATGTAAGTAGTTGTCATGCTGTACTGCTCAGGAAATCATGACAAGAGAAAAGGCTGCAAATGTCTGGTACAGACGCAAATATTTTTCGACTATTGTCTAGCCTCAGTGGGTTAAATCCAGAGACACAGAACCTGTGAATGCAAAGGGCCACCTGCACACTCCTTCCTGTCGGCCACACTGGAAAGTGCAGCAATTAGAGATGAATAGATACAGAGAGAGGAAGCAATTATTTTTAAGAGAGAAGTGACAAAACTACTTAAAGCCAAACATTGAGGTTTGTTTTTTGGTAGCATATAGATTGTCAAAATAAATTTTCACTTCTCATCCAGATGTTTAGCATATTGTCAACACCATCAGAATTATCGATGTTATACCTTTGCAGATGTTATGTTGCGTGTCGGTAAATTATGATGATCTAGTTATGATTTAGAGCTAGACTCACTAGCGACAGGCTAGACAAAATACTGTCAACCAAAACCCAGGATGAAACCAAATACATCATTTTATCTAGTTAATTTTAAAGGTCAATTAACTTATTTAAACTTTTATTAAGGAAAAATCAGCTAACTATAAAGTTATGTTTAAATTATTAAGACAGTAAAGGACTTTAACTAGAAATTCCATTCATTTAAATATTGTCTCTTAATGAAAACAAGCATCTCAAAAAATCCTCAACCTCATTAATATTATATTATGTATATATATTATTATAATACTAATATATAAAGCTTAAAAATAAGATTTTTTTACTCATCAAATTGGTTTACAAAGACAATAACCATAGTTGACCCACAAGTGGGTAAGGAGAAGTTTAAATTGGCTCAAGCCTTTCAGAGAGTAATTTTTCACTAGCTATTACAATTAAAATCATGCATATTCTTTCAATCAGCTATTCTACTTAGAAATTTTTTCCTAAGGAAATGTTCTCAAGTGCACAAATATATTCTTTTCTGCATTGTTCCTAACAGTGAAAAAAATTAGAAACAACAGAAATATTAAACCATAAGTAATTGGTAACATAATCTATGGTAAATTGGTAAAATAAGCAATAAAATAATAGGCAGTATATTTTAAATGAGATTATTATCTATATAGACTAACCCAAAAAAGTACAAGACAGCATAAGTTAAAAAGGCAGAGCCAGAATCATATTCACGATGTACTAATATGCATCAATAATAATTATAACTATTACAGCATACATGAGAAAATCTGGAAGAATATGCATAAGTTAAAGATAGCTGTCATGAAGGAATGGCAGAAGTCAGAAAAGGATACACGAACCTATTCATTTCTATGCTACACATTTCTGTGCCCTTTTGAATTTTTTAAATAATAAGCATATATTATAAAGAGTCTGCTTTAACTGTTTTTTTGTTGTTGTTTTTTCTTTTTTTAAACAGAGTCTTGCTCTGTCACCCAGGCTGAAGTGCAATGGCATGATCTTGGCTCACTGCAACCTCCTCCTCCCAGGTTCAAGCAATTCTCCTGCCTCAGCCTCCCAAGTAGCTGGGATTACAGGTGTGTGCCACCACGCCCACCTAATTTTTGTATTTTTAGTAGTAGCAGGGTTTCACCATGTTGGTCAGTCTGGTCTCCTGACCTCAGGTGATCTGCCCTCCTCGGCCTCCCAAAGTGCTGGGATTACAGGCATGAGCCACCATGCTCAGCAGCTTTAACTCTTTAATTCCTTCCGAGCCAACATCAGCCATTCTGCTGCTTGAGAATATACAAACCTTTTTGTTCCTGAGCAACAAAGCAAATACCATTACAGACACACACCCACATGAATCAGTCAGGTACCTGCTCAAACTCTCCAGGTTTTAGTCAGTTAATTTCCACATCTATCATTAGCTAATTCTGTCATATTTCATATTCAAAAAGTGTTCTGGAAAAGACTTATAGCCATACCCAAAGAAGATGGAAATAATTTCAGAATTTCTAAATTAACATTAATTACTCCTAAAGTAATAAGATTCTTTGTAGGTAACATACTCATCAGATTTTAAAGTATTTCAGCAGCACATGTGTTTTTATATTTTCAAAAGTCTATAGTGAACCCATTTTATATCTGAAATAAATTTCAAAGGTCATGTAAACATCAATACATGGACATGTCACTCACCAAAGATCTTTCAGCTGCAAATATATAAAATCAGGATGCTTATGTCATATATAAGCAAATCTACACTTAGTTTAATGCTCCAAAATGGAATCAAATGTCAGTTTTAAGGGCTGTTGTCACATGGTTTTTAAAGAATCACTTGGCTTTCTCCCCACCTCAGCACGATGTGTATTTTCATGCAGGGTTATATTTCGTACATTTGTTCTTATATACAGCTATGTTCACAATATGAGTTGGCTGCTTTTTAAAATAAACTCTGCAAGAATGAAATCATAGGGGAGTCTTCCCACTTCCGGTCTGGCAATGGAAGGAGCTGAGAAGTCTCCACTCTGCCCTAAGAACAAGGAAAAAGCTGAGCAAACTGAAAATCAACCTTTCTTAGGTTCTCAGCAAAGGGAAGTCACAGGGCAAAATATAGCCCCCAGAAATGGAGGGTCAAAAAGGCAGATAAAGAGAATTCCATCACCAGAGGAGAAACCCATGAGCACAAACCTCCATGGGAACAAGCGTGAGGGTAGGAAAACCTCAACTGTAGTTGATGAATTGCTGGAGACTCAATTTGGACAAGACTGAGAGATAAAAACTCCAGGGAGGCTGGGCGCGGTGTTTCACGCCTGTAATCCCAGCACTTTGGGTGGCCAAGGTGGGTGGATCACTTGAGGCCAGGAGTTCAAGACCACCCTAGCAACATAGTAAGACCTCGTCTCAGCTAAAAATGTTTTTAAATAATTAGTTGGGCATGATACTGTGCACCTGTAGTCTCAGCTACTCAGGAGGCTGAGGCAGGAGGATTGCTTGAGCACAGGAGATTGAGGCTGCAGTAAGCCATGATTGCACCCCTGTAGTCCAACCTTAAGACCTTGTCTCTTTAAAAAGCACAAAAACAAAACAAAGCAAAAACTCTAGGAGGACCCAATTGTATGGAGAATCTCCTATGAGTTTTACTTCCAGAACCTCTACCACATCCTCACAGTAAATACCAAGGGAAAAAAAATCTTTTGTTTCCAGCAAGGAGAGGGGAACAGGAATAATTTCAAAATATGCCAGAGCTTTCTGTTCTTCTGGAAAAGGCCTGCCCTGCCCTCAGGAGAAACTATTTTACCGGCGCCTAACTTGCTAGAGTATTATCAGAGCCAAACCTAACTCGGGAAAAAGAAACACCCAACTCCAGCCCCCTCTTGCCATCCTGTCCCTGCTGAGGCAGCTGTTGAAAAGCATTGGTGAAGATTACAGCATAGTGGTACAGGCTGACCAAAAACTGAAACCTGTAGAACTATAAAACACTTCCCGTTGCCCCACACCTTACCATCATATTACTTATCTGTTTACCACAGTCCCTTTTAGCCAGTAAATAATGTCTGCTTTTCAACAAAAATTTACAAGGCATACAAAAAGACAAGATACATAGTTTGAAGAGATTTTAAAAACCATCTCTACCTGAGTCAGATATGGACAATGGAATTATCAGAGCAGGAAATTTTTTAAACTCTAATTAATATAATAAAGGCTTTCAAAAGCAGACAACATGCAAGAGTAGATGGGTAATGGGAGCAGAGAGAGAAATTCTGAGAATCAAAAAGAAGTGCTAGAGGTCAAAAACACTACAACAGAAATGAAGAATACCTTTGATGAGCTGTAGATTAAACACAGATGAGAAAAGAATCTCTCAGCATGAAGATATGATACTAGAAACATCCAAAACAAAAAAACACAGAGGAAAAAAAGATGGGGAAAAAAACCCAGGACACAGTATCCAAAAACTCTGGGATAACTACAAAAGGTATAACATACACACACAAGGGAGTCCCAGAAGGAGAAAAAACAGAGAAAGAACTAGAAACAATATTTACAGCAACAATGACTGAGAATTCCTCCCAAATTAATGTCAAACACCAAACCACAAAGCCAGGAAACTCCAAGAACACTAAACAGGATAAATGAAGGGGAAAAAAGCTACAGCTAGGCATATTAAATCCAAACTTCTGAAAATTAAAGCTGTTCTCTTTTTAACGAAACTGCTACTTTTTTAAAAAAAAATGGCTGGTTGTATTTAGAAACTTCTTGAATAGCAACTTTCTTCTCATGTTTTTTTCCACACAAAGTGTTCAAGAAGAGGTTAAAACCTTGATTTAGAAATCATGACTCCTGTGCATTAAGCCAAGTAAAAAACTGTTAAAGACAAGCTTCCTCTCATTTCTACTGAGGAGTAACTGGCTAAATGTGAGACAAAAATATGAGTTTGGAATGAATCTTTACTTGTTCTACTTCATCACAGGGAGTTCAAGCCTCTCTCCATGGCTCCTGTACTCCAGAAAATGTCTGTTTACATTTCTGCCGATTGAAAAAGAAAGCACTGAGATTAAAGGGACTGTCACTATAAATTTTTATATATGTAAATCATTACATTTCAAGATAGTCTATGTTCACACTAAAAACATTTTCTGAACACTATTTCTTTGCATGTAAAAAGTGAAGATGTTATTTAACAGAACTGAATAATGCCAGGAAAAACAAAAGAAGGAAAAAGTTGTTTCGTACTGTTATTATTTGCAGGCATATGCCCACAGTCCCTATGTTATTTAATGCCCTTTACAAATTGATATGATTTGTAGTCCCATTTTGTAGTAAGTGAGTAATTGAGGCAGGACAAAGTACTGAATAAGCCCTAAATCATACAGCTAGGAAAGACTGGAGCTGGTTTCAAACCCTGGTCTTTTTAGTCAAACTTCAGTGATCAGCCTATTCTATCAGTTACTCGTCTATTTCTAATTAGAATATAAAATATTTCTACCTGAAATACCCACATTATTGCTTTACATCTCAACTTCCATTTTACAGGCAATAGGAAATCTGCAATCACTAGTAGAGTAACCAACTCCAGCACAATCTTTCCATGAAAGAAGATTGAGAGACTATTAAAATAATGTATATTGTGAGCTCAAGGACAGTGTCTTATATATGTCTAGACTTAGCACAATACTTGACACATGTTGATAAACCTTTTTTAGAGGCAGGATCTTGCTATGTTGCCCAGGCTGTAGTGCAGTGGTATAATTATAGTTCACTGAAGCCTCAAATTCCTGGGCTCAAGAGATCCTCCCACCTCAGCCTCCTGAGTAGTTGGGAATACAGGCATGTGCCACCATGCCTGGCTATTTGTTTTTAATTTTTTATAGAAACGGAGTCTCACTATGTTGCCCAAGCTGTTCTCAAACTCCTGGCCTCAAGTGATCCTCCTACCTCAGCCCCCTGAGGGACTGGGAGATCAGAGCCACTGCACCCAGTTGATAAACTTTAAATTAAAAGGATCTCAGAAAATAATTGTAGTTCTCTGTCAGATATTTTCTCTAAGCAAATCTTAGCCTCTGCACCTCCCCTCCATACCTCTGAGCCTGTTTGAGAGCACAGCAGTGATGGGCACAAGTAGCTGGGATCCTAATGGTCCATGGGGAGAATTTTCCCAAAGTCCTTAGCAGAAGTTCCCTATGCTGTGTTACTGAAAGGTTAAGCAAAGGCTACAACCGGTCTCTGACATGCTGAAACCTCACTCTGTTTTCATTTTGTTTGTTTTGTTTTGTTTGTTTTCAGACAGAGTCTTATTCTTGTTGCCCAGGCTGGAGTGCAGAGGCATGATCTCAGCTCACTGCAGCCTCCACCTCCTGGGTTCAAGCAATTCTCCTGTCTCAGCCTCTGGAGTAGCTGGGATTACAGGCATGTGCCACCACACCTGACTAGTATTTTGTGTTTTCAGTAGAGATGGGGTTCCACCATGTTGTCCAGGCTGGTCTCGAACTCCTGACCTCAGGTGATCCACCTGCCTCGGCCTCCCAAAGTGCTGGGATTACAGGCATGAGTCACTGTGCCCTGCCCCTGAAACTTCACTCTGTATAGGTGCCTTCCTTCATGGGCCCTCACTCCAATCCTGATCTCCATCCTTGCCGCTTGCCAAAAGCAAGAAATTCTAGTCAACTGTCTTCTCACATATTGTCATCCCCAAACAGCATTCCTTCCATCTGTCCCTACCTCCGGCTTCCACTGACCCTCCTTCCAGCTACTTCCACAGTATTCTCTGGACCCTTCATTGCATTTTAAATACATTATCTTAATCCTCAGCCTCTCATACCTTGGTACCTTTCTCTTTTGAGTTTATGGATTCTGGCTACATCACACCGTTTCTTTTCTTTGTAGTCGTCTACTAAATCCAACAATCAAAACCATCACAGCCTACACCCCCTACCCCATCCACCCCCTCCCCACACACACAAACACTCATTTATTTATTATGACTTTGGCAGTGGTTTAAGTTTTTATTTCCATTCCCTCTTCTACCACAGTGGCTGCATGGCACCAATGTCCACATAAAGGAGTGCCACTTTCAGGGAGGGTGGAGAGGGTCACGAAACACCTTCACTGCTATTCTAACAGAAGACACCACATACAGTACAAGTGTGTACTCGTGATCAGCGGCTCCAAAGTCCCCTAACTGTGCTAAATTTCAGAGAGAAGCAAGCCCTTCATAGACAAGCAAAGCTCAGCAGCCATAAACATAGATCTAGGCCTAGCACAGTGGCTCATGCTGTAATCCCAGCACTCTGGCAGGCCGAGGCAGGAAGATTGCTTGAGGCCAGGAGTTTGAGACCAGCCTGGGCAACATAGCAACATCTCATCCCTACTTTTTTTTTGAGAGATAGTCTCAACCTGTGGCCAGGCTGGAGTGCAGTGGTGCAATCTCGGCTCACTGCAACCTCTGCCTCCCGGGTTCAAGCGATTCTCCTGCCTCAGCCTCCCGAGTAG
>NW_012105076.1:1327963-1344064 GCF_000951045.1 Mandrillus leucophaeus | reverse complement strand
ATGTGTTAGCTACATAAATTTTTACTTTTTTAAAGGACTGGTGGAATATTAATGCAGACTAAAAGCATAATTTACTAAAAAACTCTAGTACACTATATTTACTTGAACAAATGTTTTCTCTATATAATCACTTTAAGATCACTTTCAATGAATATATGATTTTAAAAATTGATCTTTCTGAACAGAATTCAGAAGGTATTTGGAAATGTATTCAGAAATATAATCACAATGTTGTCAGAAAAATTGTCCACATGTCTCTTCTGGAACTGTGCAGTAATATGGTTACTTCTTTCTCCTTTTGACTTGGTGAGATTTGCCTGGACCTGTCCCCTCTTTGATTCTATTGTTTATGGAAGTTCAGGGCTGTTTAGATGTTTTGGGGTTGGGCAATGAGGGAAACACAAGAAAAAATATTCACTGTAATCCCAGCACTTTGGGAGGCCGAGGAGGGCAGATCACTTGAGGTCAGGAGTTCAAGACCAGCCTGCCAATATGCTGAAACCCTGTCTCTACTAAAAATACAAAAAGTAGCTGGGTGTGCTGGTGCACGCCTGTAGTTCCAGCTACTTGGGAGGTTGAGGCAGGAGAATGACTTGAACCTAGGAGGCGGAGGTGGCAGTGAGCCAAGATCGTGCCATTGCACTCCAGCCTGGGCAACAGAACAAGACTCCATCTCAAAAAAGAAAAGAAAAACCATTAGAACCGTGACATTTGAATTTTTGGGGGCCCAGCCTAGAAGCTTCCCTGGGTCCATGGTCAGTTACTGTGTGCTCCACCTGCCAAAAGAATAGGATCACTGGATGATATCTTTAAGGAAAACATCTCTGAAGGTCTGAAGGGAATGCAAAAGTCACATCTGTGAACCCACTCCTTGCCCCTCTTCTGATAATTCCCCATTACATGGTGTATAGATGGTTGGGGGTGGTAACCTGGGAACAGGTGATTAAACATGAGCAAGGGCATAATTGGTATACAAATGTGTGAAACGTTTTATAGATGCAAAGCTGGGGCCCCACAGCACCTGTGCCCAGGGCAAGTGCCCCTTAGGGCAGTAGCAGACCAATCCATTCTGCTAAGACTGAGCCAACCAGGCTGGTCTGACACACTGTGCCCACCCCACTGGGAGGCCCCAATTACTACCATTTCTCCTGCACAAGCCCTGCTCTCCACTCACACCAAAGGCAACTTGACTCAGGGCTGTCTCTCCCCTCGCGTCCCTACCTCTGCTCCCACTCTCAATTAGTTGCCTTGCTGGTGTGGTCACCACCCTCTTCTCCGACGTCTTCAGCGGCCCCAATTCCCTGTGTGCTAAAATCCCAGTCTCATCAGCATCCACTACCTCCTTTGGTATTGTGCCCAGGCACCAAGGCACTTCTTGCCTCTGGGCTTTGTGTACACTGTTCCCACACCCCCACCCTCCCAGATTGCCCTACTCGCCATCCCTGCCAATATCTAGTTTTAAGCCAAGACCCAACAGCCACCTTCTCCAGGGAGCCTTTCCTGAATTACTCCCCCTCCCACTCTCTACTCCCCATCAAAATGTGCCCCTCCTGCTTGCTCCTGGCACAGTACCTGCAGGACTGCATTGCTCTTGCTTATTGCCTGGGGGTCTCCCTACAACCAGGCCGTGCCCCAAGAGCAGGGGCCGTGTCTTGCTTCCATTGTAACCTGAATATCAAGTGCAGTGCCTGTCATATAAGAATCCACTGCACAGATGAATTCTTAGAACTGTCACTGTACCTAGATGCACAGATACAGGGAAATTTTTAAATAAACTGCCAGGTGCAAGTGACTCATGCCTGTAATCCTAGCTACTCCAGAGGCTGAGGTGGGAGGATTGCTTGAGGCCAGGAGTTCAAGACCAGCCTGGGCAACATAGCAGACCGCATCTCTATTTTAAAAAATTTAAATAAACGAATTAACAGCCCCTCCTTAATCAAAAGATTTACACTGGAATCAATCAGTAGAGTCAACATAACAATTTCCTAAAATAAACAGCAACCCCCAAAAAGGATATTACTCACAAGTATAACAGCATCAACATCATGGTTAATTTAATTAAACCAAGTCAAGACATCCACAGCAAGATCCCTGCTGATAACCAAATCTATAAAGCATCTAAGTGTGTTCTCAGAGGCTGAAAAAATAATTATATCTTCTGGAGGCATTATTAAAAATCCATAAATTCTAGATATTCCAAAAGAGAGAAGTAAACACATGACCACCAAATTCTGTTCTGTATTTTTTTTAAAAGCTCATTCTTATTGAAAACTGTGGTTCTCTGGAATGTAAGTGTGTGAGACCTCCTGCTAGTTTCAAATCTGAAACTGTGGCAGCCCTTGTGAGCCTGGATGTCCCTGAACGCAGAGCTATGGACAAAGACTAGTGTGCAGGTAGTTTAATTGGGAGGTGATCCCAGGGTTCAGAAGGGGAGGATGAGGGAGGGTGAAACAGGCCAGGGGACAGCCACAGTAGGGATATGTCGTTGAATTGGCCACTGCTGCAGGCAAAAGGTGCTAGATCCTGCCAGGACCCTCTCAGGGGCCTGATTGAGATGCAAGTCAGAGCTGTCTGCCTGGAGGAGGGAAAGGAAAAACATTCATTCATTGACTTTTGCTCCTATTGGTCAAGGGGGACTCCTCAGGCAACAACTCCCACAGACACTTCCCCCTATACACACGCGGTGCGCACACACGCGCACACACACATGCACATGCACACAAAATGCACACTCACACATGCACGCACAAGCACATACACATGCACGTGCATGCATATGCGCATATGCACACGCACGTACGCACGCACACGCATGCATATGCACACACGTGCACGCACACACATACACATGCATGCACACACATGCAGGCACGCACATGCACACACACAGGCACACACACATATACATGCAGGCACACACTTCCTGGTTGCTTATGCCTGAGCATTGAGCCAGTCCTCATGGTTAGGTATCCAACCCAGAGAAGCTCCAAGCCAGGAAGGGACAGGAACCTGTCGTGCTGAGGTGATGCCACTGTCAGATTACACAGCTGGAATAAAATGGGACTGAGATGCTGGTGCACATCTGGGCCTGATACGCGCAGGAGCTCTGCCCCAGCCCACCCCCAGTTCTCAGAAGGTACTCAGTACATAACTGAATAGACAATGTATTATAATGCACATGTGTGTAATTTAACAAATTTTTGAATATGATAACCTATCAAGATATTCAGAAATCTACTATAAGATTTTCTATTATTTCATTTTATCTGCAAACTATGATCCTCGTTTTATTAACCTAATGGTGCCTAACCCACACGAGAAATGTAATGGACCAGTCATTCGCTTATTTGTTCAACCGATGCATATTGTGCATCAAATATGTGCCTCTCGATGTGACACCTGCTAGAAATAACAAAGATGGGCAAGGCAGGATTCCTACCCTCACAATCCAGAGGCGAAGCTCTACCCTGCAATGGAGCAGGAAAAGTGCTGTACCAGAGGATGAATGGAATCACAGAGGCAAGACATAGAGGCGGCCCTGCTCACCCATGTGTGGGCGAGAAATGGGACTCAGGACACAATTCCAAAAGGAGATGATGCAGGAGTTTACCTTTGGAAAATAAATTTAAATTAGTCGGATCAGAGAGATAAAGAAATGAATTCCAGACAGGAGGCACATTGTGAGCAAAGGCACAGAAGCAGGAGAGAGATCGACAGATCTGTTCTGGAAACTGTAAGTGGGTGTGTGCCACTGAAGCTAGGGCATAGGGGCTGCCAGCATGAGATGAGCGTGAGGGGCAGGTTAGCAGGGCTTTGTGTTTCAGACCAAGCCTCGATGTGGGGGAAAAGGGGCTGGACTGAAAAAGAAATATTGCTGCCATCATGTTTGTAGGCCTATGGAGAATGATTGGGGTAAATGGAGACAAACTGGAGAATGGGAACATCACTGAGGAGGGAATTGAAATAGCTGAAGTTCACACATTCAGCAAATATTCGTTAAGTGTCTACTATGTGCCAAGTATGGTGGTGATGTTTGTGATGATAGTGCCAGGAAGTCATGATGATGGTGCAGTGGTGATGGTAGCAGCAGTGGTAGTGATGATGGTGGTGATGATGGTGGGGGTGGTAGTGATAGTGGTGATGATGGTGGTGGTGATGGCAGTTACAGTGATGATGGTGGTAGTGGTGATAGTGGTGGTGATGGTGGGGATGGTGGCAATGATGGTGAGGATGGTAATGATGGTGATGGTGGTGATGATGGTAGCAATGGTAGTGGTGGTGATGGTGGGGATGATGGTGGGGATGGTAGTGATGGTGATGGAGATGATGGTGGGGATGGTAGTGATGGTGATGGTGGTGATGATGGTGAGGATGGTAGTGATGGTGATGGTGGTGGTGATGGTAGTTACAGTGGTGATGGTGGTGGTGGTGGTGGTGGTGATGGTGGGGATGGTAGTGATGGTGGTGGTGGTGGTAGTGATGGCATTTACAGTGGTGATGGTGGTGGTGGTGGTGGTAGTGATGGCATTTACAGTGGTGATGGTGGTGGTAGTGGTGATGATGGTGGGGATGGTGGGGATGGTAGTGACGGTGATGCTGATGGTAGTGATGATGGTGATGGTGGTGATGATGGTGGGGATGGTAGTGATGGTGATGGTGGTGATGATGGTAGCGATGGTAGTGGTGGTGATGGTGGTGATGATGGGGATGGTAGTGATGGTGATGATGGTGGTGGTGATAGTGGTGATGATGGTGGGGATGGTAGTGATGGTGGTGGTGATGGCAGTTATAGTGGTGATGGTGGTGATGATGGTAGCAATGGTAGTGGTGGTAGTGGTGGCGATGTTGGTGGCGATGACAGTGATGATGGTAGTGATGATGTTCATGATTGTGGTGTTCGTGGAGATAATTTTTATAGCATTTGTATATAGCATTGTCTCTGTCCCAGACAATTTCTTACTCAACATATATTTGACTCATTTGATGTTTACAACAACCCTATGAGGCAGACACTCTATTATCCCTCATTTTACATATGAGGAAACTGACAACCAATTGATAAAGATTAAAACAGGGTAAAGCTATAGGCAGCTCAGCCAGGCAAGACCTTTCTTAGCACTTTTATGCTAAGAGCTGAATGACAAGAAGGTGCCAACACACGAAGCTCAGGACTAGGAGGGAGGGCTCTTTAGAGGAGGGGGACACATCCAGGTGGAGAGAAGCAGAGCAGGGGCCCTCCACAGTGCGTTACCCTGGCTAGGCTACAGACACTGGAGAAGGCCAGAGAGGCCTGAGTCACCAGAGCTCTTCAGCTGGTTACAAGCTGAGGTGGTGACAATGTCCTGGGTCAAGTGACAAATGCACAGAGCAGTGGACATGGGTGGGGAAAGAGCAGAGAGCTGAGAGATTTGGGAAGTGGAATGGACAGGGCTCTATTGGTATTGGATCAGGAAGGTGAGTGAGACTGGACAACCCTTGTAGACCACACACGGCAAAGCACTGGCCACGCTGCAACCCCTGTCCCCGCCGTTCCTCATACAAATAATGTCCCACTGCATCCTCCAAACTGCCTTTCACTTAGGTATCATATGCCCATTTTTCTCATGAGGATATTGAAATTTAAAGAAAATAAATAACAACTACAATCACACAGCTAGTAAGTATAATAGTAATCAGGAAAAAAATCCAGGGACTTAAGCCATTACTACATGTGGCTCTTACAGAGTGCCTGGCCTCCTAACTGTTTCCACTTCTACCACTCATTCATTAGTTTCTGGGGTCAAACATATTTTTCAGCAATTGCTTTAAATAATTGCATAATTTGTATTTTTAAAAGATCTAAAATATAAGTTTAAAATAACAAAAATAGTCAGAAATCAAAGTTGTATTGGAAGTATCTTTATTACAGTGCCATAAACACTAATCCATGATGAAATATATATACACTTCTTTAAAACACATTATCACAACCAGTTTAAATCAGACTAAACAAATAATCGCAGACGTGCCTAAGGATATAACACATAGAGATTTCGTTGCAGCATTGTTTACAATCATTAACAAAAAGAGAACAAACCAAATGCCTAACAATATGTTCCTGGTTCAAGAAATTATGGGGATTTTTCAAAAATAAAATTATTGCCATGATATGGAAGAATATACAATAATGTGGGAAGATAGTCACCATATATTAATTGTATATACCAGGTTATAAGAAAATAGGTGCTCTGTAATCTAGTCTTCATTAACGGGTGGTTAGATTCATGCACATGAACAGATATGCACAGATGGATGGTTAAGTGGCTGGGAGTCCAACCTAAATGGAATAGAGGTTATCTCTGAATAGCTGGATTATGAACGATTGTGGGGGTGTGTGTGTGTGTGTGTGTAAAGATATATATATGTATCAAAATTGTATAATGTTATATATGAAAGCTTATAAATATTCTTTAAAGAATAGATAGTTTAGTCTATAAGAATAAATAAAAATAAATGTTCTTTAAAACTATATCATGATTTTACCCCAGATTACGTACAAAGAAACAAAGGTCTTCAGAAGCTCAAAGCCTGGGAGTTTGAGGTTGCGGTGAGCCATGATCATGCCACTGCACTCCAGCCTGGGTGACAGAGTGAGACCCTGCCTGGAAAAAAAAAATGTGCAAAGTTACATAGCAACATGAACAAAAGATGTCAGGATTGAAGCCTTTGGTATCAAAATCTCTAGTCAGGCCCTTAGCCACAAATTCAAAATGCCACGCTCCTTAACTCTCTAGAAAATCAAAAATTGGTTGAGTCTGTCTAAACAGGCTTGAGCTGCACCTTTAGTGAAGACTCTTTCCCTCCCTCATATATAGTTAGACACAATTTCAATTCACATGAAACAGAGAAAATGTTAAAAGCTTTTCTTACTGTCAGAGTAACATAAATGTAAACAATGTAAAGAGCTCTCAGTTGGTTTAATCTAAACAAACAAAAAAAAATATTAAGCATTCAGCCTTGTTGTACTTCTTCCCCAGAAGACAGACTCTTCATTAAACTTTTCACCTTTCTAAATTACTAACTCTGCATCCTGCACGGTGGGTGGTTTTCTTTCCAGACATTGTGATGTGGATCCATGTAGAACGCAGGAGTCCCTGAGTGGAATTTACAGCTAAATTTCACTAGGCATATTTTAATAAGATTAGCATATCTTTGTCTTTCAACACTAAGTACCTTACAATTAACTGAATTTAGACAGCATACTGTTACATGAGAAGTGAGATTCGACGGCTTCATTTCCGTATTTATTGATGTGGTGTGTGGAAGGAAGTCTAAGTAAAAATTTCCGCATCCGTCATGGGGAGATTTCAACAACGCGAGGACGTGTTCACCTGTGCAGGAAGCTCAGGTAGACACAAAATCTGGCCTCCTGCACACTGACTTCTAGACAAAGTCACCACGGCTTCTGCTGGGGGGAGAAAGAATTGGCTAGGAATGCCTCTGTGCTACAACTATGGGTACTCCTTCTAGACGGCAGGAAACTCAAAGGGCTTGGGTGATAACATCACTTAGGTGCTGCTAAAACCAATCCCTCCAGAAATGCCCATGAAAGACCACTTTCACCACCTGTGGTCTTCCTTGTTCCAATCAGGTGACCAGATGAACACTCTCAAAGCTAAACAAATGAGGACATCTTTTGGATGAATTCGAAATTAGCCAAAGATCTTAAAAAGCATTCCCATGATGTAACCACAAGAACACGATTTTTAATAAACTATAAAAATCAGTCACAAGGGGCAGGAAAGAGGACCCTTTTTCATCTTCAACTCTGTCCATCTTGGAAAGCATGTTTTAAAGAAGCCATCCAGTTAAGAGTGCATCTACACAGGCATTACCCACCGGGAGCTACCTTGAAGGGGAGAAAATTAATTTGGCAAATTGCTCAATTCCTTGCTGGAAGCTGTGAACTTGGCCGTTGGTCACGGAAGGGGCAGGCTCTGTTTACTGAAGGTAATAAGCAGAGGAGGAAGCTCTTCCCAGGTATGAGTACCATCTCTTCATGGGGCCGCAACCAAGGGGATGTAGAGAAATCTCCTTCCCCGCTCCTTGAAGCTAATTAACAGCAGTACTGCATGTAAATAAACCCAGGAGGAGGTAAATAGAAGTGAGGGGAATTAGAGAAGCTGGAAGCCATCACACACAAGTAGCTGTGTGTCAATGATACAGTATATATGATAACGAAAGGAGTTCCAAGAAAGGCAGAATCAATATTCCCTACATGTATAAGTCTACACTCTTTTAACACCATATTATTAGATAAAACAGGCTTCTAAGTATAAAACCTGTGTCTATCAAAATCAAGCAGATAATCATCTTTGCTGAATGAAAAACTCTGCCCTTTTGGAATAAATATTCTCTCAGAAACTAACAAGTCACTATTAATTGAAACTTTGAGAGACAGAGTTGACATAAACATTAAACTGTATTCATTTATTTGGATTTAAAACGTGGCTATGGAATCATCTCATTCACTTTTAGGAAAATTGGGTGAACCCAAAGCTAAATATTTATAGAAGTCTCACTAGAATATCCAAATATTTAACAATAAATGAATTTGTTAATAAGGAAAGTTTTATGTATACATTAATGTTTCACTGACATATGGGAAACATTTTGACAAATTATAATATCCTGATTTTACTTGTCCAGAATGGTTTCTGTCAGACCAGTTGCTTTGCTTTCAGCTTCTGCCAATAAGTAATAGTCATCTTGTAATTAATTTGTGAAGTGCTTTAATAGTTTCTCTGACTTATAACCAGTTATTTTACCTGGTGTACTCCATTGGTCACAATGATGAAAGGTTTAAATGTTAACCAAAAAATATTTTACACCTGCATTGGTCACAATATTATTTCACCCAGTTAGTACACCAACACTCATGAAGGACATAAGATGTTCTGAAAATTATAATCTGAATAAGAACTCTCCCCCACACACACATCCCTGAATCAAGAAACGTTACGAAGTCATATGGCAAGATTTAGTGATCTCAAAATTCATAGGTAATTCAGAGGTAAACCCATATCCAATTACTACCATTGGTTCCATGATGTCAAACTAAAAAACTAAGAGGCAAACATTTCCTCAGAGAGGGGTAGTCCCTCCAAAGAAATGTAAAATGATGATATGGTTTAAAAGCACAGTACACACCTGTTTTATCCTTGTGGGAAAGTGGTCCTCCCCCTTAGGGATTTGATTAATAATGGGGTGTGTATGTGTGTGCCTGTGTGTGTGTGTTCTAAAGTAAAACTATACATATATTACACATGGTAAAAGAAAAACAGAGCAGACAAGGAGAAGAGCAAAAAAATTCTAAAGCCTGCAGGTTGACAAACTTTCATGAAAACTACATTTTCCTAAGTTTCAAAAGTTTTTTTTTGTTTTGTTTTTTTTGTTGTTGTTGTTGTTGTTGAGACAGGCTCTTGCTCTGTTGCCCAGGCTACAGTGTAGTGGTGCTATCCTGGCTCACTGCAACCTCAACCTCCCGGGCTCCAGGGATCCTCCTGCCTCAGTCTCCTGAGTAACTGGGATCACAGGAATACACCACCACGCCCAGCTAATTTGGTTTTTTAAATTATTTTTTTGTATAGACAGGGTCTCACTATGTTGCCTAAGCAGGTCTCATATTCCTGGGCTCAAGTGATCCTCCTGCCTCAGCTTCCCAAAGTGCTGGGACTACAAGCATGAGCCACCACACCCAGCCAGGTGTCAAAAGTTAAAACTTATTTAATCATGGTAGTTTTAAATTTTCCCTTCAAAATAACAAATCAATATTTTATTCAAGCATATCATTAGGCACAGCTCTAAAGAACCAATAAGAGAAAATAATATCATATAATTATCACTAATATTCAGTGGTTTCTTAAATAAGTAGTTACAAGTTATTGTCCTTATTTCTGTTTGTTTCTATTCTAATTGGTCAATAAAAAGAAGCATGTATTGGTCTGTTTTCTCTAAGTTATATGGGCATGCCAAAGAGATAACTTTGGTATTTGGTCTGGCATCATTCCTTTCCCACAGAACCACAAAACATTGGTATAGACAGAGAGATAACAATTAAATGGTCAGTCAGTCCCTGCAGACAGTGGACTAGCTTATATACTACATTGTAGAAACATCTGAAATTTTAAAAGATAAAGATATTGACTAGAATGAACAGGAAATGGCAAAAATTTAATCTGTATTTGTGTCAGCCTCAAAATTACAATTCACTAGATTCTGAATGTCTCACAAGAGTAATTACCAACTAACTTTAGACTATGTTGAAATTATTTAGGAAAAATGATACCATAACATTTTGCATGGTATTTGCAAAGAGGACCTTGAAACTACACAAACAGGAATTACGCCAGTTGGCCCTTTGGGCACCGTAATGACCAGGATAAGTGTTGTATTTTTATGAGGATGAATTCCCAAAGTTTATCCTTTCTTGGATCTAGTTTACTAGGCTTCAAACACTCCAACTAAGCAGCACGTGTGACTGTGAGGAAGAAGCAGAGGAGAGACAGTCTCGATGCACAAATTCAATGTCACAAACACAGTGAGTCAGAGGCAAGGAACCAAGTGCATGAGAATCATACCAAGTTCTTCCTTTTCATAAGTTTAAAATTAAATGTCATTCATTTTGAAATAAACAATTTATAAATGCACTCATTTTTATAAAAAATACAAATGATATCCCAAAAATTGAAACAAAATTTCCTATTAACCGTCACTCAGTCTCACCCTTTCTACATAAGTAACTATTGTTATCAATCTGGTGTGTATACTTCTGAACATTTTGTTTTGCATATGCATGACATAATTTACCATATCTGTAGGAATTTAGCTTTCCCATGTGTACTGGGAGGTATAAGGTGTGTGTAGTTCAGCAATTGGCACTTTTTTTGTTTAAAATGTGTCTTTTTGGGACCATATATATGAATTTTCAGTCTCTTTAACTGCCTTATAGTATTCAATAGCACACTTTTTTTGTTACCTCTATCCAATTAACGTACATCACATAGTGTCTTAGTCCATTTTTACCCTGTGAAAAAGAACTACCTGAGACTGGGTAATTTATGAAAAAAAGAGGTTTAATTGGCTCACAGTTCCATAGGCTTTACAGGAAGCATGACTGTGAGGCCACAGGAAACTTACAATCATGGCAGAAAGAGAAGGGGAAGCAAGCACATCTTCACAAGGCAGCAGGAGAGAGAGAGCGAATGACAGGGGAACTGTCACACTATCAGACCCTGTGAGAACTCACTCACTATCATAAGAAAAGTTTTTAAACCATCAGACCCTTTTATCACTTTCATCACTTTTAAACCATCAGACCCTCTGAGAACTCACTCACTATCACGAGAACAGCATGAGGGAAATCTGCCCCCATGATCCAATCACCTCCCACCAGCCCCCTCCCCCAACATGTGGGGATTACAATTTGAGATGACATTTGGGTGGGGACACAGAGCCAGACCATATCACATAGTTTCCAATTTTCTTCTATTGTTAAGAAAAAAAAAAAAAACACTGAAATAAACCTTCTTGTATATATCTAATATACAATGTCACGTGTGCAAGATACCCTCTAACACAGACATCAAAAAAAAAAAAAAAACAGAAACAAAAACAGAATATGAGAGACGACAATGACTTCTGTGTGCAGAAGCCCGGGCTGGCCTACTGGATGGTGACAGCCCACATGGAGCAGAGCCAAGGTATCCCAGCTGAGACCCACCCAAACCAACCGGCCTGCCAAGCTCCCAGACAAGTGAATGAAGCCATCCTATATGACCCAGCTTGGTTACGCTAGCAAAGACCAGAAGAACTGCCCAGCCAACTCCCAAAAGTGTAGAAAATAATAAGAATTTATTGCCTCTAAATTACTAGGTTTTGGAGTGGCCTGTTACACAACAGAAGCCAACTGATTAAGATAGATAGAGTCAAATTGGCTACACCATTTTATACTCATACCAGCAGACTGTGAGAGTTATTTCCTCAATATCACAGTATAAAAAATTATCAGGTAATTCCCTTTTATATGGAAAGAAAAAGAAATGCAACCAACCAATAAGCATGCAAAAAGATGTTCTCTCTTCTTTCTACATAATGACTATCTGCTCTTCCCCACCACCTTTTCTTCTCCAGCCTATCTGAATCCACAAATGAGCAGCTTGGAGAAGTGCATTGGCAGGCATATCAGCTACCCTGGGGGGTGACCACCCAGTGCCTACCATGCAGGTAACATCTCATACCTCAGGTATGGATCTGCCAAAGGCTGGCAAACCTCACCAGGAGACTGCCATCTAGAGTTTATTCCATACACTCTAGGTCTAAGATCTCACGCCTGAGCAGTCACTTAACTATGGATATCAAAGCCATATAATAAAACAGTGGCTTAAAAACCGTATTTTGCAGAAAGCCAAGGTTTCATGAAACCAGAAGGAAAAAAATAAACACACAAATTTCACTTTTTAGCCAGGTGCGGTGGCTCATGTCTGTAATCCCAGCACTCTGGGAGGCCAAGGCAGATGGATCACCTAAGATCAGGAGTTCAAGATCAGCCTAGTCAACATGGTGAAACTTCGTCTCTACTAAAAATACAAAAATTAGCCAGGGATAGTGGTGCACACCAGTAATCCCAGCTACTGGGGAGGCTGAGCCAGGAGAACCACTTGAACCCGGAAGGCAGAGGTTGCAGTGAACCAAGATTAAGACACTGCATTCCAGCCTGGGTGACAAAGCGAGACTCCGTCTCAAAAAAAAAAAAAAAAAAAAAATCACTTCTTAAGGTAGTCTTAACTATTTTAAATATACATTGCAAAAAGGGGGAAAAATGCAGTGTTCTCAGAGGGTCCCACAGAGACAGACTGGGCTGATAATGCAGAAACATTCCTGCCCCAAAACACCTAAAAATACAAGATAAAAATTTAATGCAAACCTGAACTCAGAAGATAGAGAAATCCCCAACAGCAAGCAAGAAAGAGGGGCCTGAAAGACAGAGGGCTGAACAGTGACTGAAGGCAAGGAAGTGGGCCCATTACACTTGTCAAGTGGGCCTGACATGTGGAATTAAGCAGAACCATGGAAAGGCTTCGATCTCAGTGAACAGAGAATGAGAAAATCCCTGCCTCCTAACCTGATCAGTGGACAACAAGAATGAGCTTATTTTAAAACCAAGGATACGAGAAGGTTTAGAACTTGATCTATGCTACACGCCTGGTATCAGAAACCATGCAGCCTTCACCAACTCCCCCCTGCAAGAATTCTATATCCACTGAAGCTATCATTTAAGAGTGAGGGCATTGTACAGACATTTTCAGGCTAAAAGATGTATCTCAGGAAGAAGGAAAGCGAACTCAGAAGAATGAAGTGAAAGACACAAAGCAAAGTTAAGAAAGAACATTATTAGACATATGGGTAAATCTGAGTCAGCATGGATCATAAAAAAGTCAGAACAATAATAATAATGATGACCAACCTGGATGATTAAAAACAAGTTGAAACTATGATATCAGAAAACAAAAATACATAAGATGAGGAGGGATGAGAGTCAAAGCAATCAATTTGGTGAATTATTAAAGAGGCCAATAGAGATATTGATTAGACTTGCCAAGTCCAATATGGATGTTAAAAATTTAAAGGTCACTGAAAAAAGAATAAAAATAAA
Source organism: Mandrillus leucophaeus (assembly GCF_000951045.1). Taxonomy (NCBI): domain Eukaryota; kingdom Metazoa; phylum Chordata; class Mammalia; order Primates; family Cercopithecidae; genus Mandrillus; species Mandrillus leucophaeus. The sequence continues at coordinate 1,330,371 of NW_012105076.1, read as the reverse complement.
ATGAGAAACTTCCGGTCCAGTAAAGGAGACTAAAGAAAACTGATCAATCTACTGAAAGGCAGGAAAGGAAAGGGAGACAGTACAGAAAAAAGGTCCGTCCAAGGGAGAGCAGAAGAAAGCATAAAAATATCTTTTATATTTTTATATGTGAAGTATTACAATATTTCATCAATTCTGAGGTGTACATTTGTTCATATTTCTGAAATCAGAATGTATATTTTAATTGATGGCATATCAAAATTGCTGTTAGCCATGCAGCGCTTGTGGCATGGATGTCAGGGACAATGTACACATGAACATCAAAAGCACCAGCACCAGAACCTGTATAATAGGTGTTGGCATCTCAGAAGAAAATCCTGAAAACGATAGCTAAGCAGTATTTTAACTCTTAAGCACCAAGCAGTAGTGGGGAAGGAGGGAGAAAGTAATGAATCAAACAGGTTTAACAACATTCCCAAAGCTGAACTCAAAAAGAGGTTTGTTCTACATAATTTCAAAGCCAGCTTAAGAGTCAATTCCAATGGCTTTCAATTCTTTTGAGAAATGCTGCATTCCCAGTTCTTGATAGTACAGAAAGTGCTAGAGACTGGAAAAGCATAAGCATTGGTGACCTTGAGTCAAAAATTAATTCAGAAGAGTTAGACTCCAAATTTAACAGTTCTTAGTAATAACTTTGTTAATTTATTTCACTTATATATATGCATAAGACCAACATATGATTTTTAAAATTTTCTAATTAATTCTAAAAGATCCCTTTTAAAAAGTTCAAAGTAAGTATTATGTCACTGTTTAATTACAAATTATTTTCATTCTTAGTGGTACCTAAAATGATGCTGCATCTTAAAATCAATGATATCTTAGATTTGATGAAATACAATATAAGGTAATCATAATCAATGCAAAGAAACTAGACTTTCCCAATAAAATACAGATACATACAAATTGTATTTTGAAAATATAGCTTTGGTGCATGCCTGTAGTCCCAGCTGTTTGGGAGGCTGAGGAGAGATGATTGCTAGAGCCCAAGAGTTTGAGGCTGTAGTGAGCTATGGTCATGCTACTGCACTCCAGCCTGTGTAACAAAGCAAGACCCCATCTCTAAAAACAAAACAAAACAACAACAACAAAATTAAAAGTAAAAAAGTGGGGGAAATATCTGAAAACTACTAACAATCACAATAGCAAAACTTAATATAATCATATAATCACAAAAAAAAAAACATTTTAAGTGGTAAAAGGGAGGAATTATTAGGGATAAAAAGGATTATTGCCTTATAATGAAAGGGACAATTCACCAGGAAGACAGAACAATTTTGAACCTTTATGCACCTAGCAACATAGCCTCAAAACCACAACAACAACAAAGGGTAGATTTACTGGAAAGAACCTAGAAATCAACAATTTTAGTAAGGAATTTTAACTTATATATAAGTTTCTCAATAATTGATTCAGTGGTCACATATAGAAAAACAGTAGTTAGAAAAGTCACATTCTTTTCAATCACACATAGAACATTTACAAAATTCATAATGGACTAAGCCACAAAACAAGTCTCAAAAAACATCTACATCGTATAGAACATGTTCTCTGACCAAAATGTGACAAAAAATTAGGATTTAAAAACACTTCTAAATAATTCATGGTTCAAAAAAGAAATTATAAAAATTGCAAAGATTCAACAAATCCAAAAACATATTTCTTGAAAAGACTAATAAAATGGACAAACTTCCAGCAAAATAAGAGAAATACTCAAATAGTACAAATGAGGAATAATGAGGAAACAAAACCATACATACAAGAGGGGTGTCACAGACCTTGTGACAAAGTGGTCCTGAAATTCCTGGAGGGGAAATGAATAAGAATAACCAAGATAGTTATGCTTGGAGGAAGAGGAAAATCAAGGTGTCCTAACCTATGAGAAACTAAGACTTGTATCACCTTAGTCATTAAAATATGTAGTATTAGTTCAGAAATAGTAAATAAAGCAATGTAACTGAATGGAACCTGGGAACAAATATAGCTACATGTAAGATCTGGGTATATGCTGGAGGTGACATAACAAATGAAGAGAAAGAATGGACTATTCAAAGCTGTGTTGTTATCTTAATTGGCAACAAATATGGGAAAAAATAAAATGAGATACCTATTTCACATGAATGACAAAAATAAATGCCATTTGGAATAAAACCTAAATATGATAAGGAAAGCCTCAAACTTTTAGGAAAAAAATGCAAAATTATAACACATTGGGAGAGAATTTCATAAACAAGACCAGAAAAACCCATAGAGGAAAAGATTGATACATTTGAGATTAATAATTTAAAGATTTTTACTAACGATATAATAAAATCAAAAGATAAGTCACAGACTTAAAGAAGACATTTCCTTTTTTTTTTTTTTTTTTTTTT
>NW_012105076.1:1324641-1326378 GCF_000951045.1 Mandrillus leucophaeus | reverse complement strand
AGGCTTAGACATAGTAAATACACAGAGATGGAAACAGAGATCGAGGTAGGTAAAGTGATACAGTCATGGGGCAGATTGTTGTTGTCTACCCAAACCCACTTCCACTTCCCTTCTTTTCTTTTTTTCTTTTGTTTGTTTATTTATTTTTGATAGGGTCTTGCTTTGTTGCCCAGGCTGAAGTGCAGTGGCACAATTACAACTCACTGCAGCCTTAAACTCCTGGACTCAAGGGATCCTCCTGCCTCAGCCTCCTGAGTAGCCGGGACTACAGACATGCACCACCATACCTGGATAAGTATTTTTACTTTTGGCAGAGAGAGGGTCTCATTATGCTGCCTGACTTCCTTAAGCCCACTGTGGTCATCCCATTCTTCTCATCCATGATTAGTTTAGGGATGAGAATTCAACCTGATTCCACCAGTGAAACCTGCCAGGAGACTTCTGGGAAGAGGCCAAAATCCTACCGCCATCTTGTGACTCTGAGGTCACCATGGGTAACACCCCTGAGGGGAACAGGGCAGAGAAACAGAAGGAACCTGAATCCTTGATGACGTTTCTGAAAATCTGTATCTATCAACCTGGAAACTGCCCTACTTTTTGTAAGATGACAATTTGTTTTGTAAGACAATTACAAATTGTCTTACAAATTGTCATCAAAGGATGACAATTTCCATCCTGCATGAGCCAGTTTGAGTTGGATTAACTGTTATTTGTTGCTGAAACATCCTAAATTATTTCAAAAGAAAGAAAAGAAAAGGGAGCAGGGGGCCAGCCCAGAGCCTAGCGCATAAAAGATCTGCTGTCGTCCATGGCAGCTGAGATTATTATTCTATGCCACCTCCACTCATCAGTCTCCTGTCTTGCCATCCTCCAATACATTAACAATGTAATGCAGATCAAACTACTTTCCATCCTCATTCTGGTCACTCTTATTCTTAAGCAAAGCAACTATTCCCTATAGTTACCATTAGCATATATTCCAAACTTCATTTTTTCTAAGTAGTTTTTATTGCTCACTTGGGGGATTTAGGAACAAGGCTGAAATTCACCAGTCTGCAGTTATGAATTATAGGTTAGGATTCACTTGGTTTAGTTATACCTACATTTTTTACTCTAATAAAAAAATCAGGATGTATAATTCCAATATATCACCTTCCAGCAGAAACCTTGGGTATTTTACCACAAGACAACCAAACTCCAATAGAATCCTAATAGAAAATGAATCCTTTCAGATTTTTGACAGGTAAAACATCAGGTGAAGTTTTCTGTCCTGTTTATTTTCAGACTGGAGGATGAGATCAAGAAGTTAACAAAATTAAGAGATAATGCCACAGTACATATACAGATAGACATCTTTTTCTGAAATAGGAATCCAGAGACCACATGGATCCCAATGGAAAACATAATGAAGCCAGGTGCAGTGGCTCACGCCTGTAATCCCAACACTTTAAGAGGCCAAGGCAGGCGGATCACTTAAGGCCAGGAGTTCAAGAACAGCCTGGGCAACATAGTGAGACCCTGTCTCTAAAAAACAATTTTAAAGAAATAAAAATAAATTTTAATTACCCAGGTGTGGTGGCATGCACCTGTAGTCCCAGCTACTCATGAGGCTGAAGTGGGAGGATATCTGAGCCCAAAGTTTGAGGTTGCAGTGAGCTATGATCACACCATTGCACTCCAGCCTGGGCAACAGAGCAAGACCCTGAAGACCCGTCTCTTACAAAAAAAAAAAAAAAA
>NW_012105076.1:1320793-1322118 GCF_000951045.1 Mandrillus leucophaeus | reverse complement strand
TCTAGGCTGGAATGCAGTGTCACAATCTCGGCTCACTGCAATATCTGCTTCCCGGGTTCAAGTGATTCTCCTGCCTCAGCCTCCCAAGTAGCTGGCACTACAGGCCTGCGCCTCCACCATGCTCGACTAATTTTTGTATTTTTAGTAGAGACAAGGTTTCAACATGTTGGCCAGGCCGGTCTTTAACTCCTGACCTCAGGTGATCCACCTGCCTCAGCCTCCCAAAGTACTGGGATTACAGGCATGAGCTACTGTGCCTGGCTGAGAAGACATTTCCAAAGCAAATGGATGAATATCCAAGATATTTTTAGGACTTTCCCAAATCGAAACAAAAGAAGCAAAAGGAGAAAAAAAAAAATGGACAAAGAATAAGAAGAGGTAACTGATGTAAAAGATAACTCAACTGGTCAAAAATCATATTAAAATGTGTTTATTGTTATTAGTAATTAGAAACAGATAAAAACAATGCACTTCCCTCATAACTCATCAGATTGGGAGAGTCTAATCTCCTAAGTGTTTGTGAAGCTGTGACAAATCAGAAACCCCTACACATTTTCCGTGGACACAGAAATACTGCGATTACATTGGCACCAACCTACATTTACTTTCAAGAAACTCCTGGGCTGGGTGTGGTGGCTCATGCCTATAATTCCAGCACTTTGGGAGGCCGAGGCAGGTGGATCACCTGAGGCCAGGAGTTTGAGACCAGCCTGGCCAATATGGTGAAACCCCATCTCTACTAAAAATACAGAAAATTAGTCAGTCATGATGGCGCATGCCTATAATCCCAGTTACTCGGGAGGCTAAGGTAGGAGAATTGCTTGGGCAACAGAGTAAGACTCCGTCTCAAAAAAAAAAAAAAAAAAAAAAAGAAACTCCTGAACATGTCTACATAGGGATATAATCCAAAATATTCAATTTTTGATTATTCATGATATTCAAATATGAGTACACTAAGTGTACTCATGAAAATGTGGAAGTGATCACACTATTCATTAGTAGTGGAGATTATATAAAGTGTGGCTTATTCTTACAGTGGAATACTACAATCAGTTAAACATTTTCAACCAGATCAATATTAAGCAAACTTCTGAGTTTATAAAGCTATTTATAATCAGAACTTAAACATAGATACTTTATGTGTTTATATGTTACAGTTTTTTGCAAGATTTTGTTTGGAAGAGAGGGTTCCACTTTTCCACAATGTTTAAAAACTGTGATATAATAAGTGGCCATGGAATGAGCTTCATCTGTAAAACATAACCCTTAAAACCTATCTTGGCCAAGTGTGGTGGCTCACACCTGTAATCCTAGCACTTTGGGAG
>NW_012105076.1:1308101-1315578 GCF_000951045.1 Mandrillus leucophaeus | reverse complement strand
AAAAAAAAAAAAAAAGAAAGGAAGAAACATAATGATCAGCAGCATGATAGACCAACAAGTAAAAACATGAATCCTTCCTTTTTAGCCCCCAAGGTAGCAGGACATCCTATCACCAACTTACTCAAGGTAAAGATCCTTCCCCATGAGCAATATTGCTTGCTAAGGCAGAGACTCTCAAATGAGGGTGAAAGCAGGAGTGTAATTGTAAGGCTGGGTGCAGTGGCTCATGACTGTAATATCAGCACTTTGGGAGGCCGAGGTGGGCAAATCACCTGAGATCAGGAGTTTTAAACGAGTCTGGACAACATGGCAAAACCCCATCTCTACTAAAAATACAAAAATTAGCCAGGCCTGGTGGTGGGTGCCTGTAATCCCAGCTACTCAGGAGGCTGAGGCAGGAGAATCGCTTGAACCCAGGAAGCAGAGGCTGCAGTGAGCCAAGACTGCGTCACTGCACTCCGGCCTGGGGTACAGAGTGAGACTCCATCTTGAAAATAAATAGCCCATAGGTGAATCTGGTCCATCCTGGGTAGCACAGGGGAATCCCCTGTTAGAAAATCCTGTAGTAACAAGTCCAGCAATCACATTCTACCAAAATCTTGTAGGGAAGACTTAGTAAACCAGGAGCTTCCCAAACGAGCTGCTGCCAAAAAAAGACAATTACCATGTTCAAAACAGAAACGATGCTCGAACAAATGGCTCCACATACCTCCAATATCTTCCAGGGAACAGAGAATGATGCAAAAATAAGATCATCTACAGAAAGTAAAATGGATACTGCTGGAAGAAATATAAAGAATGAATAAACTGTAGAACTTTCAAGAGGGCGTAGTTCTTTAGAAACTGATTTGTTTAGGGGCATTAGCTGCAGAGAACTGGATATACCCACAGACTGAACCATCACCTGGTCCCCCTGAATTCTATGTTCTCTGTAGGTTCTTGGAAGCTGTTATTACTCAACCCTCTGAGGTTCTGAAAAACATACAGGTGAGAAATAAATTTTCATCTCTGGCAGTCCTTATGCTTCCTAGCTGTTTAGTAAGGTGTTCCTGCATGTAATTACCCCACAGGGAGTTTGTGGGGAGACAGGGACATGAGCAAACATACAAACCACCCAGCTCGTTCTGCTAGACAGAGTCATTCTTTAACCTGGCCTTGTCTAGAGGCCCTGTAGGCAACTGGATTTCTTAAAGCGGGAAAGTACTCATAAGCAAAGCAAGTTGTTCTGTAAGCAAAGCAAGTTGTTCCGGTGAAATGAATAACTAGAACCTTATTAGCAGATCCCACCTGCATGAAGTTATGGGGAAAAGAGGAGGAGAAAGGACTTAAGTTTTGTTGTTAATTAACACACAAAGAGCATATGAACCTGCTTCAATGACCACTAGGCTATAAAGCATCTGACCTTGGTTAGACACAAGGAGATGGGGGCCTCTTGCCATGTGGTGCAACAGTCCCTAGGTTTTGGGGCAGATACCCTTGGTGACCTACCCAAGGTGACCCTACCCTTCTTCCTTACTAGCAAAACCCCGATTCTGTCCAAGTGACCCCTGGTGGTCAGGTCAGGGCTCAGTGATGTGACTTGTCACCCAATTCTGAACCATGAGAAATGAGAGGAAATCAGTTCTGGGAAAGTCTTCTTGGCACTGAAAACGAGGCACAAGGAGAATGTCCCTCTCTCTGCCTCTGAACATTGACATGTGAAGATGTGAGCTTCAGTCTGTAACCACTCTAATTATGAGGGCAACAAACCAACAGACCAACCTATCAGGCTGACAGAGAAAAAGATGGAAAAAACCCATCTTGATAACATGTGGAGTCAGAGAATTAGCCAACTTCGAAGCCAGCCACCTCCAAATCTCGGGTAATGTGAGGTAACTATCTTTTCAGGCTTCCTGTTACTCCAAGTTGAAAAGATTGTAATAGATACTGAACTCTATAGACTCCAAATGTAACCTATTTAAAGGTATGAATTATATCAACAGATTGAATACAAATAAAAATATTTCTGTCCAAGGAAAACTCTTGCTGTTGCATTAACAGCAAAGGCAGAGGCAATTTCTTACCATTGTGATTTGTCAGTGCTTTCTCGTGTGCCTAGAATTCTGCTCCTCTTCTCAAATAAACTGATCATTATTCAAAATTCCTATGAAGTCCTTTCCTAGCTCTGCTAGGGACATTCACATGTTCCCTAATACTATATCCATGTACCATGTAAATATCTACTGAACAGCATTGGACTTGTTCACCTGTGGCTGTCCCATGTGAGTTTCCTATAAAAGACATAATGTCTTATTCATCTTCACACCCTTGCACTTAACAAAGGGCCTGGGACTCAGTTCGTGTGGCAGTTTTTAAATATGACCCCCAAATATTTGGCGTTTCTTCCCTTTTGTGGTAGGTCCATGCCCCTGCCTTTGAATCTGAGTGTGATCATACCATCAGAGTGGGGGGAAGTGATGCTGTGTGACTCTGAGAAGATGTCATATAAAGGGGCATGCAGTATTCACCTGGTTCTCTTAGGATGCTCACTCTGGGGAGTGCTCCACCCCCCAATCCCCTACTGCCATGTAAGAAGTCCAACTACTCTGAAGCTGCCATGCTGGAAAGGTCACGTGGGTGGCTCCAGTGGACAGTCAGCAACAGCAGGCCACCACAGGAGTCCCCAGTTTGGTTGTTTAGCCCCCTCAAGCCTTCAAATGACCCTAGTCCTGTGGACAGCTGAGTTCGATTGCAGGACAGGCACCAAGCAAGACCTGCCCAGCCAAGCCTTTCCTAAATTCCTGACTCTCAAAATCAGGAGCAAAATAAAATGGTTGCCTTAAGCCACCACGTTTTGGGATCACTGCTGTACAGCAACAGGAACCAGAACAGTTGGTACTAATATTTATTGACTTGACTTTAAACGCATTCTAAACTAGAATTTTTCAAACTGCAACTTGCCGGTGTTTTAAGAAAGCAGGCCCAGAGTTCATATTGATGTTGTGATATTATTTCAGTAAGCTGAACATATTAATGCATCATTTTTTTCTTTTATCTATATGTTATCATTTTACTACAAATTGTACTTCTGTATACTATAAGATTAGACCTATAGAAGTACATTTGCTTCTAAGAGCAACCAAAACTCATACCAAAAAAAAAAAAAATTCAAATGCTGTCACCTCTAGAAAAATAAAAAAATGCTGTGTTTACCTGAATCCAATCAAAGACAGACATATAATAGAAAGAAATGCCTTTGTCATCCCTACCACCTCCATGTCCTGAGTGTCCTAATAATTATAATTTGCATTACTGATGGAAAATTTTATTATGGTTCAGACCACCATTTAAAATGGATCATTGTTACCAGATATAAACCCTTGCCTGGACCAATTTTTTAATATAAAGGTTCCTGCACATTCATAAGTAGTTCAGAGTTGGAATTCAAAAATTTCCCTTGCATTATATTTAATTTAGTCAATACAAAAAAAAAGTTATTCAGAGCATGATGTAGGCTTATTTTAAAAATAATAAAAATTTTTGAAAAATGAAAATATACAGGCCAGGCCTGGTGGTTCGCTCCTGTAATCCCAGCACTTTGAGAGGCCGAGGCAGGCAGATCACTTGAGGTTAGGAGTTCAAGACCAGCCTGGCCAACATGATGAAATCCTGTCTCTACTGAAAATACAAAAATAAGCTGAGCATGGTGGTGGGTGCCTGTAATCCCAGCTACTCAGGAGGCTGAGGCAGGAAAATCACTTGAACCTGGGAGGTGGAGGTTGCAGTGAGCCGAGATCGCACCACTGCACTCCAGCCTAGGCGACAGAGTGAAACTCCATCGGGGGGGGGAAAAAAAACAAACAAATGAACAAAAAAGTTATATGGATAAACTAACAAAATGTTTCATGGACAGGCTTAAAAGAAACACAGAAATTAAAACTCCAGAAATTGCATCAATGTTTTTTGTTTGTTTTTGAGATGGGGAGTCTCACTCTCTCACTCTTCTGGCCCAGGCTGGAGTGCAGTGGCATGATCTCAGCTCACTGCAACCTCGCCTCCCAGGTTCAAGCGATTCTCCTGCCTCAGTCTCCCAAGTAGCCGTGATTATAAGCACCCGCCACCATGCCCAGCTCATTTTTGTATTTTTGGTAGACATAGGGTTTCATTATGTTGGCCAGGCTGGTCTCGAACTCCTGACCTCAGGTGATCCACCCGCCTTGGCCTCCCAAAGTGGTGGGTTGCAGGTGTCAGCCACCGCACCCGGCCTGTATCAATGTTTTTAGTGAAATCTCCAAATGCGAAGGGGGGTTCTGAAGAAAAAGGAACTAGGAAGTGAGTTCCACTACAGTGAATACACACTGCAAATAAAATGTGCTGTAAACTGCTTGATGTTTATTTCACACTAAGTTTACAAAGAACTGTACTGTGTGAACTTAAAAAAAAAAAAAGTAGATCTCAAGATTTTCTTGGATCTAGATCATGCTTAATTTATAACCTGAATAAATTCTGCTGGAAGACCAGGCAAGTTGACTCAATGGTATTGCTTGCAAGTTCACTGCTTTCACACAGTAATGTGCATCTGACACAGTGGGTTGTCCCTCCTCCCCTTCCTGGCTACCAGTGCCCCCATCACCAGCCACTCTCCAGATCCTCACTTTCACAGCCTCTCTTGCAGCTAAGAGTGGCCAAGTGACAGGTCCAGACCAGGTTGCCCAAAGGGGAAGTTAGCCAAGGGCCTTCAGGGAAGGGCTGTCATTCCTAAGGGAAGGAAAACCTCATAGCAGTCCTCCAGCCCTGGCCACACTCCAATGTGACAATTCAGTGGTGGGAGGCCCCCTGTAACCAAAGGGGAAACCAACAGTCTAGAAGCCGACCTGCAGTCTAGAAGCCAATAGTCTAGAAGTCAACTTCCTGGAGCTGCAGAAAGAACCGATGGTGAAATGTCTGCTTCTAGACTTATTGATATGTTGAGATATCCTTCTTGGCTAAGCCACTTTTACTCGGGAGGTCTTTACTGGACCTGAAATCTCCCAAACTAATGCACAATGCATGCCATAATAAGAGCTTCAATATCTGGCAAATATTCCCATGTGAATGAGAAAAAAATCAATTATTGATTTTTAAAACAAATTTTAGAATAATTATCAACTTAAATAATGGCAGTGAGGTCACCATATTCCAAAGCAGCAGCTGCATGTAACGTGAGCATAGGCCTGCCAGCCAGTGGCACAGATGGGCCTGTTATCTCCACCCATGTGCACCTTGGCCTGGTGACAGCAGACACAGCAAAGAGTACTTCCTTCCAACAGGATCTCTTTCCTGGCAGTGAAAAGAACAGAAGCAGCAGCACTTCAGTTGAGTTTCATGTTAATAAGGAAGAATATAAAAATAATTTCACCCATTTAAATCTAGCAGAGATTGATGAGGTCAGTTCACCTCTACCTCCCTTTCCATTTATGGACTGGAAGACTCAAGACATAACCCTTTGAAAGACAGATTTTTAAAACACCAAGATGCCCCAATATTACCATTAGAGGTTTTTTTGTTGTTATTGTGGGTTTTGTCTTTTTTGTTTCTTTTTTTTTTTGAGACAGGGTCTCATTCTGTCACCCATCCTGGAGTACAGGCATGATCATGGCTCACTACAGCCTCAAACTCATGGATTCGAGCAATCCTCCCACCTCAGTCCCTCAAGTAGCTGGGACTACAGGTGCGTGCTACAGGCCCGACTAACATTTTTTTTTTTTTTTGAGACAGAGTCTTGCTGTGTTGCCCAGGTTGGAGTGCAGTGGCGAAATCTCAGCTCACTGCAACCTCCGCCTCCCTGGTTCAAGCAATTCTCTTGCCTCAGTCTCCCAAGTAGCTGGGATTACAGGCACCCACCACCACGTCCAGCTAATTTTTGTATTTTTAGTAGAAACAAGGATTCACCATGTTAGCCAGGCTGGTCTCGAACTCCTGACCTCTAGTGATCCACCCACCTTGGCTTCCCAAAGTGCTGGGATTACAGGCGTGAACCACCATGTCCGGCCTTGTTTGTTTGTTTGTTTGTAGACTCCGGTCTTACTATGTTGCTCAGACCGCTCTCAACTCCTGGACTCAAGCGATCCTTCCAACTTGGCCTCCCAAAGCACTAAGACAAGCGTGAGCCACTAAGCCCAGCCAGTGATAAGAATTTTATATTCTATAGTAATATAGTACTTAACTGTTTTCTTGTGAGAAAATAATATTTGGCATTTATTTATTTATTTAGAGACAGGGTCTTACTCTGTTGCCCAGGCTGGAGTGCAGTGATGCAATCACGGCTCACTGCAGTCCCAACCTCCAAAACTCAAGTGATCCTCCCACCTCAGCCTCAGGTGTAGCTGGGACTACAGGCACATGCCACCGCACCCGGCTAATGTTCGTATTTTTTGTAGAGACGGGGTTTCGCTATGTTGCCCAGGCTGGTCTCAAACTCCTAAACTCAAGCGATCTGCCTGCCTCAGCCTCCTAAAGGGCTGGGATTACAGGAATGAGTCACTGTATCTGGCCAATATTTGGCATTTTATAACACCTGAGAAACTGTATTACTTACTAAAGAGTTCTTCATTTAATCTTTGGAACGTATCATTCTGTTAGTATATGCTAGGCCCTCTCTTCCATCCAGATTCTTATATGGGATTTTTATAGACGGTAATCCACTGGAACATGATTTCCCCAAAGTTTCTTAAATTTGTTACAGACAATATTGATAGTCCCCTAGCTAACTCGGTAGCCAACGTTTTGTAAAACCTTCCCTCCTCTGAGGTAGATTCCTGATTTCAACTGTTTCTATTATTTGCTTACAGGCCATTCAGTAACGAGCCATCTGTTCAGAAATCCCTTTAGAAACTTCCCTACATTATTTATGTCACTACGAAAGCTATTTCCCCTCCCCTAAAAAACAGCTGCTTTACATACAATGAAAATATCATTATTTAGCCATCGAAGTTGATGTAGGTTCTGGTTACTTCGAGGTAACCCATCATTACCTTTTACACACTAATTGGCTACAGAAGCCTCTCCCTTCTCCTCTGAAAGACTATCAAGTAGCCATTTAATTTAATAGTAGATGTAAAATGCTATTCTTACATTCTCTCAATTAAAAGTACATTTGTCATGACTTTTATGTAACTGGTTTTAACCTCACAAATCACTAAGATCTCCCAAATAGCTGATATGATTTTTGAAATTCTGAACTTTAGTCTGCTTATTTTCTCATGCAAACTTAATATACTTACCCAAAATTGCCACATTCCACATCATCAAACCTTTCATCTTGTCTCAAAAGAAAAAAGAAAAAAATTTAAAGCCAATTAAGAGCCAAAATCAACCATTTTCAGCTTCAATTTTCAAATGTCAGTTTGTTTTTACCCAATTCTAGCAAATTTATGTAGTGTAATTCTAAACTTCACTATTTGACATTTCCCCGTGGAAGAAAAGCAACAGAAACTTTTCACCATCTGTGTTGCTCTTG
>NW_012105076.1:1305254-1308051 GCF_000951045.1 Mandrillus leucophaeus | reverse complement strand
CAGCCTCAAACTCATGGATTCGAGCAATCCTCCCACCTCAGTCCCTCAAGTAGCTGGGACTACAGGTGCGTGCTACAGGCCCGACTAACATTTTTTTTTTTTTTTGAGACAGAGTCTTGCTGTGTTGCCCAGGTTGGAGTGCAGTGGCGAAATCTCAGCTCACTGCAACCTCCGCCTCCCTGGTTCAAGCAATTCTCTTGCCTCAGTCTCCCAAGTAGCTGGGATTACAGGCACCCACCACCACGTCCAGCTAATTTTTGTATTTTTAGTAGAAACAAGGATTCACCATGTTAGCCAGGCTGGTCTCGAACTCCTGACCTCTAGTGATCCACCCACCTTGGCTTCCCAAAGTGCTGGGATTACAGGCGTGAACCACCATGTCCGGCCTTGTTTGTTTGTTTGTTTGTAGACTCCGGTCTTACTATGTTGCTCAGACCGCTCTCAACTCCTGGACTCAAGCGATCCTTCCAACTTGGCCTCCCAAAGCACTAAGACAAGCGTGAGCCACTAAGCCCAGCCAGTGATAAGAATTTTATATTCTATAGTAATATAGTACTTAACTGTTTTCTTGTGAGAAAATAATATTTGGCATTTATTTATTTATTTAGAGACAGGGTCTTACTCTGTTGCCCAGGCTGGAGTGCAGTGATGCAATCACGGCTCACTGCAGTCCCAACCTCCAAAACTCAAGTGATCCTCCCACCTCAGCCTCAGGTGTAGCTGGGACTACAGGCACATGCCACCGCACCCGGCTAATGTTCGTATTTTTTGTAGAGACGGGGTTTCGCTATGTTGCCCAGGCTGGTCTCAAACTCCTAAACTCAAGCGATCTGCCTGCCTCAGCCTCCTAAAGGGCTGGGATTACAGGAATGAGTCACTGTATCTGGCCAATATTTGGCATTTTATAACACCTGAGAAACTGTATTACTTACTAAAGAGTTCTTCATTTAATCTTTGGAACGTATCATTCTGTTAGTATATGCTAGGCCCTCTCTTCCATCCAGATTCTTATATGGGATTTTTATAGACGGTAATCCACTGGAACATGATTTCCCCAAAGTTTCTTAAATTTGTTACAGACAATATTGATAGTCCCCTAGCTAACTCGGTAGCCAACGTTTTGTAAAACCTTCCCTCCTCTGAGGTAGATTCCTGATTTCAACTGTTTCTATTATTTGCTTACAGGCCATTCAGTAACGAGCCATCTGTTCAGAAATCCCTTTAGAAACTTCCCTACATTATTTATGTCACTACGAAAGCTATTTCCCCTCCCCTAAAAAACAGCTGCTTTACATACAATGAAAATATCATTATTTAGCCATCGAAGTTGATGTAGGTTCTGGTTACTTCGAGGTAACCCATCATTACCTTTTACACACTAATTGGCTACAGAAGCCTCTCCCTTCTCCTCTGAAAGACTATCAAGTAGCCATTTAATTTAATAGTAGATGTAAAATGCTATTCTTATATTCTCTCAATTAAAAGTACATTTGTCATGACTTTTATGTAACTGGTTTTAACCTCACAAATCACTAAGATCTCCCAAATAGCTGATATGATTTTTGAAATTCTGAACTTTAGTCTGCTTATTTTCTCATGCAAACTTAATATACTTACCCAAAATTGCCACATTCCACATCATCAAACCTTTCATCTTGTCTCAAAAGAAAAAAGAAAAAAATTTGAAGCCAATTAAGAGCCAAAATCAACCATTTTCAGCTTCAATTTTCAAATGTCAGTTTGTTTTTACCCAATTCTAGCAAATTTATGTAGTGTAATTCTAAACTTCACTATTTGACATTTCCCCGTGGAAGAAAAGCAACAGAAACTTTTCACCATCTGTGTTGCTCTTGGAAACCAGCCCCTCCCATCTGTGGTGCGGGCAGTGCAGCACCCTTGCTGGTCTTTGGGGCTCTGCCTGCACTGCTGCGCTCAGATCAGCACTGGAACCTCCCGCAATTACCTGCAGCTGATGCGCTCTGGAGACTCGCCCTCTGGAAACAAGGTGCCAACGGCAGAGATAGCGACTTTCTACATTCACCATACAAGTGGGAATTCAGATTTGCAGGAGGTGGGAAAGGAAAAAAAATTTTTAATCAAGTAAAGGTCTAGTCTGCATTTTTGAATAGTCCGTTTTCTGCTGAATCAGAAATATTTCTGAAGCCTTTGAATTCCTAATTCCTACGGACTTTAGTTTTTCCAAAACAAAAGTGGTAAGGAAGTGTTGCTTTTCAGTATAAAGAGGTTCAACTAGACCAAAACTAAAAAAAATAAAAAGATAGTGGGGTATAACTAAAGATTGGTGGATATGTCTAGAACACAGAACTTGCCAAAAACGGGGCGCTGGGGCAGGGTGCGGTCTGACAGTCTACTTGTAACATGTTTCATAATGAGGTTGCTAACTGAGCTACAGAAAGCAAGAGGAGAAAGACATAGATGCCATCAGCTCAAGCAATCTACAAATACTGCTGGTAATTTTTCTTTTATGACAAGAGTTGTTTCTGAACGGACAACCACCAACTACCACCACCACCAGCAGCGCCCCGAAAACCGGAACTGGCCTCAAATGTGCCTTTAATTGTTTTGCTCTGTCCCCACGCCCTCTGCAACTTTTGTTCTCCAACTGTACTTGTTCCGGTATGAAACCTGGCAAATAGCAAAAATCTTGAAACAAGAACAGAGTGAGAGAACGGAGAGAAAAGGGAGGGAGGAAAGGAGAGAGAGAAGGGGAAGGGGAGAAGGGAGGAGGGAGAGAAAGAGGTGGGAGAGGGAGGGGGGGAGAGAGAGAGAGAAGAGG
>NW_012105076.1:1300404-1300762 GCF_000951045.1 Mandrillus leucophaeus | reverse complement strand
AAATACGGGTTTCTTACATTAGAGGATGTATTTAAGGACCTTCGGACTGTGGCGCGCGCCTGCGGCCGCCTTCAAATCCCAGGAGCGGCGGAAAGGAGTGCGGAAGGGCCCTGCCGAGGCTGCAGACGCGCCCCTACGAGGGGCTAGATTATCAGCAGACTCCTCTCCCGGGCGAGGCATAAGGGAGATCCCAGATCACCGGCTTTCCCCGTCTCCGGCTCTTTCGTGCCCCCTCCCCCCCGGCACCCTTCTGCGCGCCGCCTGGAGGGCGAGGGCACCGGGCCGAGGCGCACAGCATGGAGTGGGGTTACCTGTTGGAAGTGACCTCGCTGCTGGCCGCCTTAGCGCTGCTGCAGCG
>NW_012105076.1:1276181-1295309 GCF_000951045.1 Mandrillus leucophaeus | reverse complement strand
GCTCCGTGTCTTATCCAAAGCAGATGCCATTGTCCCAGGTCTGAGCGGAGGGGAGGCGGCGCCCAGGAGGGGTGGGGAGGGGGGCGAGGAGACCAAGTGCAGCGAAGGGACACTTGATGGGCTGAGGTTCCCACCCCTTCACAGTGTTGATTGCTATTAGCATGATAATGAACTCTTAATGGTATCCATTAGCTGGGACTTAAATGACTCACTTAGAACAAAGTACCTGGCATTGAAGCCTCCCAGACCCAGCCCCTATTCCTCCATTGATGTGCGGGGAGCTCCTCCCGCCACGCGTTAATTTCTGTTGGCTGAGGAGGGTGGACTCTGCGGCGTTTCCAGAACCCGAGGTTTGGAGCCCTCCCTGGCTGCACTTGGCTGGGTTTGCAGTCAGATACACAGATATCACCTGGGAGAACCTCTTTTTCTCCCTCGACTCTCTTACGTAAACTCCCACCCCTGACTTACCCTGGAGGAGGGGTGACCGCGACCTGATGGGATTGCACGGTTTGGGTATTCTTAATGACCAGGCAAATGCCTTAAGTAAACAAACAAGAAATGTCTTAATTATACACCCCAAGTAAATACGGGTTTCTTACATTAGAGGATGTATTTATATAATTATTTGTTAAATTGTAAAAAAAAAAAAAAAAGTGTAAAATATGTATATATCCAAAGATATACAGTGTGTACATGATTTTGTAAAAAGTTTAGAGGCTTACCCCTGTAAGAACAGATATAAGTATTATATTTTGTCAATAAAATGACTTTTGATAAATGATTTAACAATTGCCCTCTCCCCCGCCTCTTCTGAGCTGTCACCTTTAAAATGCTTGCTAAGGACGCATGGGGAAAATGGACATTTTCTGACTTGTCATTCTGTACACTGACCTTAGGCATGAAGAAAATTACTTGTTAAACTCTAGTTCTTAAGTTGTTAGCCAAGTAAATATCATTGTTGAACTGAAATCAAAATTGAGTTTTTGCACCTTCCCCAAAGACGGTGTTTTTCATGGGAGCTCTTTTCTGATCCAATAACAACTCTCACCTTAGTGGATGTGAATGGAACTTCTGCAAGGCAGTAATTCCCCTTAGGCTTTGTTATTTATCCTGTATGGTATCACTAAAGGTTTCAAAACCCTGCATTCATTTCTGGAGTCCGTGATTTTGAAAGCACCTGGTGTTCCAGGGAGGGAACGCATTGCTGAGGTGTAGAGGTTAATGTTTTAAACCATACCTCACCCTTTACTGTAGAAGTCACTTGACAATCTGGTAGGGGAGCAGGCGCCCTTCAATGGATTAAACTAACGGGTTAACATCTTAATAACCTTCAGCGCTTGTGTATACCAAATGTGCTGCTTTTCCTAGAGAAAAAAGCTATTGTTCCTCTGTCAAGACTAAGCTAATTTATTTGAGCAGAAGGCTGTTGAATTAGCAGAAGAATGCTTCGGCAATTGTTGAACTTTTTACCTGTCTGCCCAGTGGCTCAGCACATCATTCCTTTAAGAGGAGCTAAATGAATAGGGTTAATCTGTAGGGAACTTGGTCTTTTGAGTTTGAAAAACTTTGATCTTTTCTCCTCTGCAAATGTGCTGTATAGTCTGAAGTTTCTTTCCCTGCTGCCTATCTCCTCTTAGTGCAGACCAATTGGCCACCGCGGAGCCTTAAAGTTCTTCCATTAAAGGGATGTGGGACTTTTACTTTAAAAAGGAGAGAGAGCGCGAGAGAGGAAGACTTGTAACAGTTAGTGAAGACCGGAGGCACAAGTGCTCAGCCTTTTAAACAGCTTTTCCCGGCATTGTTAGCCAGCCTGCAGGCAGCTAGGCATGGGTTGAAGCTTTATAGAAAAGGGCTCTGAATGCCCCACAGGTGGTCTGTGCACATAATCCCCCAATTTAAAGCGTTTTCCTTTGCTAGACAATTGCATTACAAAACTCCCTTCTTTTTCGCTCCTAATTGAACCAATGAACTATTATAAACTACAAGTTTTTCTTAAAAAAAAAAAAAAATCGCCAGTGCCTAAATTCTATTAACTAAATTCTAGCAAGTTTTACAAACTGAACCTTTTAAGGCACCGGAAGTAAAGGCTGCTTCAGCAGACCTTTCTGTTTTGCGGATATTTTTATTCCTTATGCTTGTTATTTTCTGATAGATTAGCAATAATTTAAAAGTAATTGGTAAGATTCTGTGTTAGTACTGAAAAGATAGCCCCAGGTCCCTTATTAAGCTGTCAATCAAGATAAGAAATGGGCAGCTACCCTGCTAATGATGGGGCATCAATCATTGTGGGATGGGAGGGGCTTTGTTCTGCACATCCTGCTAAAATGTTTGTTCTCCTTACTTTACCTAATAGGAATCTTCAGTGGTTAAAAAAATTTTTAATAGGGTGGACACTACTTTCTTGGCTGATTTTTCTCATGTAAGAGGCTTCGCAGAGGATCTCCATGGTAGCAACATTTTGCAGATCCTTTTCAGAGTCAGTATCGGTGTTAATTAAGTTAGATATGCAATTAGAACCCCTGCTTTAGCTATCATGCCAATCTTATTTTTTAAAGCCAGAGACACTGTAAAAGTGTGTTCACCTCTCCAGTAGTTTTACTCTTAAAGAATTACTATTTTGTAACTTAGGTACCAATCAGTGGCCTACATCTAACCCAGTTATAAAGTAGAATTTTGAGGG
The DNA here is from genome assembly GCF_000951045.1 of Mandrillus leucophaeus. Classification (NCBI taxonomy): domain Eukaryota; kingdom Metazoa; phylum Chordata; class Mammalia; order Primates; family Cercopithecidae; genus Mandrillus; species Mandrillus leucophaeus. The sequence continues at coordinate 1,292,629 of NW_012105076.1, read as the reverse complement.
TAGGTCCCAAAGTCTTGACCACGTTTGTAGGATGGAGATAAAGCTACAAGACACAAGTTAGCATGTTGGCTTTCTAATGTAGCAGGATTTTGATTATTGACAATTTTCAACTGTGTAACAGTGAGAAAATATCCAACTTCGAAGCTTTTTACCTTATTCTTCAGTATAGCATTATAAAATGCTATATTTCATAACTCAAGATCTATATGTGTTCAATCTAAGTGAGCTTACTTGACAGCCAAAACCCCAATTTAAATTCTGAGGACAGTTCTCAATTAAAAAGACCTGCACCTGTAATCACTAGAGACTAATTTTAGAGAATGGTATTAAGACATAAGTGCTGGTTCTTTGCCTTTAAAGCTAAAACCTGAGTTGCATATTTGCCAATACCCAGATGGTATCTACTAAGGGAACAAAACCCCAAAATTGATTTTAGGGTAGAAGAAAGAAAGAAGAGTATCTGGCCAGTTGCATTAGACAAATGAACACCCCTGTGTGCTACACAGGTGTGTCTTTAATTACATAAAACAAGCGTTAGTTTTTGAAAATCTTGTCAAATTGGGAGAGGGGTTGATGTGTTTGCTGTGTGGCTAGAAGATCAAGGTCGAGTCTAACATGATTAAAACCATTACTAAAGCCAAAGCTCATTAAAATTGCTTGTAGGAGAAGTTACGTGAAACACTTTTCTTGCTTTATAATAAAAGCAATTTGAAAGTACCACGAAACAGAACGGGGGGAAGTGTATAAGAAAGTTTAAGGAGTAAACCATGGCACATTACAGTTTCTTAACCTGCACTGACTGCATTGCAGGTGCCTGTAATACTTCAGAGTTTGGGCAAAGAGAGTGAGATTATCTTGCCAAAAGAAAACCAGGAGCAGTTGCAGAGCACAGGATGCAATTTAAAGTGTAGGTGCAAACGTTCTGTTGAGACATAAAAAGCAAATCAGTGCAAGTGTCTATCCACTTTCCACATTTGATACTACACTGCCATCTCGTGGTAGTACAGGGTCCCAGAACCAAGAAGTTAGGGAGGTTCCGTCATTCAATTCATTCATTCAAAAACAGCACACGGAGAGCCAGCCCAGGCACAGGCACAGCCTCTGCCCAGAGGACCTGCAAACATTTTGTATTCATAATTTTGAATCCTTTCTCTGAAGCGCTCCAAAATTGCATCAGTGCACACTGAAGTTTAAGGCCCCACAAGACATCCCCACCATGCAGTGATTTTATTAACTTCAATTGCATTAAGTCCTGCATATAACCATTATGCTAAAAATATAATTAAGCTGTATTAAATTCCAAGAGTATATCTTTTTTTAAATTAGCTTCTGAGTTACTTTTATTTAAAGAATGAAATGTTCGCCAAAGTTCCACCATATCAAAGCTTTCATGGAAGAAAGAATGAATAATAAAGAGTATTTTGAGGTGGGATGTGGTTGGCTTAATTAAATGTGCCGCTTTACAATTTCTCATGTAGAGGTCAACCTCTGAGACCAGGAGACGCCCGTCAGTGCTGTACGTGAGTGCTGTTAGGGTGGGCAAGACGCAGGCCATCCCTCATTTTACCTAGCCGAGTGTTCACAGAAACACACCAAGGAGTAGAAACTTCTCTGGAAAACAAGATCGGTGAGCATCTGCATTGGAACACTGGAGCCCTGGGGAAGGAAGATGACATAGCACCGAGATGTGAGAAGAGCAGGACCTTAAAGAAGGATGAGCAGAGCCAGGAGCGGTGGCTCATGCCTGTAATCCCAGCACTTTGGGAGGCCAAGGCAGGCAGATCACCTGAGGTCAGGAGTTTGAGACCAGCCCGGCTAGCATGGTGAAACCCTATCTCTACTAAAAATACAAAAATTAGCTGGGCGTGGTGGCTGGCACCTGTAATCCCAGCTACTCAGGAGGCTGAGGCAGGAGAATCACTTGAACCTGGGAGGCGGAGGCTGCAGTGAGCCGAGATCAGGGCACTGCACTCCAGCCTGGGTGACAGAGCAAGACTTTGCCAAAAAAAAAAAAAAAGAAGGATGAGCAGAGAAACGAGGTTTCTGAGGACTGGAATGTCTAGTGGAGATGGGAGGGAAGGAGGAGACTGTGGCCAAGGACCACATAAGATCTTGGAGGACTTGTAGAGTTAAGAGGCCCTGGGGCAAGAATCTTGCTGCCCATGAACAAGGAGCAGGGCCAAGAACCTACAGCATTGTGGAAATGTGGAATCTCATATCTCTCTTACTGAATCAGAAACTGCATTTTAACAAGATCCCCAAGCTTCACAGGCACACTGAAGGGTAGAAAGGTCTAGCCCACCATCCCACATTTCACTGGTTAGAAAACAAGCCCAAAACAACTGTGCTTACTGAACGTCACACAGTCAGGAGCACAGCTGGGCCTAGAAGCCACCAAGCCTACTTGTCACTCCTGTCTCTGTAGATCTTTTCCAGCTGTCCCACTCTTCTGTGTAAACCTCTGAGGCCACCACAAGGAGAATTCAGGCTGGGCATGGTGGCTCACACCTGTAATCCCAACACTTTGGGAGGCTGAGATAGGAGGATCACTAGAGGCCAGGAGTTCAAGACAAGCTTAGGTAATATAATGAGACTCCACCTCTATAAAAAATAAAAAGCCAGGTGTGGTAATGCATGCCTGTAGTCCCTTGGGAGGCTGAGACAGGAGGATCATTTGAGTCTAAGAGTTCAAGCTTGCAGTAAGCTATGAACATGCCACTGCACTCCAGCGTGAGCAATAGAGAAAGAGTCTATCTCAAAAAAAAAAAAAAAAAATGCATTCTTAGCTGATACAGCAACTTGCCAGGGCTGTGTTTACCTGTTTACAGTATCATAGCAGAGTTTTCCCATGGTTTGGTGGTGGCCTATACAGGACATGTGAACGCCCAGCCTTCAGAGGTGAGAGGAGCACTGTGGAAAGGCTTGACTCTTGGGACCCTGGCCAACTTAGGCCAGCTCACCTGCTTTTTGCCTTCTACGGCCACAATGTTCCAATAGATTCCATATTTAAGAGTCTATGTTCTGGCTTAGTGAGAAGGCACAGTGACTGGGAGTGATATGGTTTGGTTCTGTGTCCCCACCCTAATCTCATTTTGAATTGTAATCCCCACATGTCAAGGGAGGAAACTAGTGGGAGGTGACTGGATCATGGGGACGGATTCCCCCCACTTGATGTTCCAATAGTGAGTGAGTTTTCAAGTGGTCTTGTTGTTTGATAAGTGTTTCTCTCTTGCTCGCTCTCCTGCGACGGTGTAAGACGTGCCTGCTTCCCCTTCACCTTCCACCATGATTGTAAGTTGCCTGAGGCTTCCCCAGCTAAGTGGAGCTATGAGTCAATTACACCTCTTTCCTTTATCAATGACCCAGTCTCAGGGAGTATCTTTAAAGCAGTGTGAGAGCAGACTAATGGAGGGAGGGAGGGAGGAAGGGAGGATGGGCTTCTGTTACTGATCGAGGAGGAGAAACAGCAGAACCACTGTGCAGTGAAGGCCAGCGCAGGGATCAGGGACAGAGAAGGGCTTAGGGAAACCAAGAGAGTGTCCCAGAAATCTCGGCAATGATAGAGCAACATGAGCAAGAGCTTGGTTGGCCCAGCAGACTCACGCCACAGGCTGTGCCCGGGAGGGGGCCAAGAGCATGGGTGGCACCTGAAAAGGTCAACCAGTAGCCAGAGAAAGGTGGCAGAAGGAAAGAATTACCCCAGGGCAAAAGGCAAAGTTAGGATCATTGTTAGCGAAACAACCCAAGGTGGATAGCTTTTCCGAGTCTGGAGGCACAGCCATTCTTCACAGGTGACAAACGCATGCTTTTATAGCACCATGTTTGTCATGCAGGTGAATCATACACTGATTGAAATTAGAAAACCAATTTCTAACATTTTCCCCCCAACGAGCCCATTTTTAACTAACTAGCACTCCAGCAGTAGTTCTCACTCCGCTTACATGTTAGAGGCACTTGAGGTGGGTTTTTTTTTAAATCATTACCAATGCCCCAGTTGCACCCCAGACCAATAGAATCAGAATTTTGGTGGGTGCCAGCTGAGAATTCAAAGTTTTGTAAAACTTCCCCAGCAATTCCCATGTGCAGCCAGAGTTGAAAACCAGTGAATGTAATTGAATGCAGTATTATCATCTAAAATGAAACATATAGAGATGGATATAGATCTAGATATATAGATATATTTATAGATATATAGATCTGTAGACATATAGATCTATATAGATATATAGAAATTAGTTAAGCTAACTAGCTATTGTCATCTAACTTGACTACTTTAAAAGAAAGCAGTTATTTTTAATTTTTGTCACCGTGAGAGGTATTTGGGAGATGACAGGAGTGCCCTCACCTGGCCCCAAGAAAGAACTTCTCACTACATGGTTTTTGATAACTGCTTTTTCGCCTATAAGGAAATAACAAAGAATTGTGCACATAGGGTATGATTCTATTAAACTAGAAATTAAACCCAACCTGTGAAGTTAGGAGGAATCAATAAGGTGGATGTGTTAGTTAGTAAAGATATTCAAATATTATCTTCCAACCAAAAGGACACCTGCACTCATATGCTTATTGCAGCACTATTCACAGTAACAAAGACGTAGAATCAACCTAGGTGCCCATCAACAGTGAATTGGATTTTAAAAATGTGGTATGCTATACATCATAGAATACTATGCAGCCATAAAAAAGAAGGAAATCATGTCCTTTGCAGCAACGTGACACTAGAGGCCATTATCCTAAATGAATTAACACAGGAACAGAAAATCAAATACCACATGTTCTCACTTCTAAGGGGGAACTACACATTGACCACATATGGACATAAAGACGGGAATTATAGACACTGGGACTCCAGAAGGTGGGAGGTAAAAAGGAAGGCAAGGTGAAAAGCTTTTTATTGGGAATTATGTTCACTATTTGCAGTGGGTTCAGTAGAAGCTTAAACCTCAGTATCACACAATATATCCATGTAACAAATCAGCACATGTATTCCCTGAATTTAAAAAACATAAAATAAAATAAAATGTTCTCTTCTTGTTCAGTAGATGTTTATGTATTGAGACCAACTCAGATAGAAATGAAAGTTCAGTCTGCAGTGACCAAAGAAAGGCCTGACTTTCTAAGACCTGGTGCAGGGTGGTATTGTAGACCCACTGTTGGTCAAGCCAGGATTCAAGGGGAATCCTGAATGCGTGTCAATACGTGTGTCTTCACCTCACCTCTTTAAAAGGAATCTGATAGTACCTTACTCATGCTGGCACATTGCTAAAGTTGTAGAATTATAGGATAGCATTCATTTGGTGCAGAAATCTGCTGTGTGTCTGGGTACAATACAAGAAGTTATGAGACCTTAACTGAAGCCCTAGAAAGTGAAATCCACTTTCCCAAGTAAGTGCAGAGGTTTTCCTGACTCTGGGTGATGTGTATGATGTTAGAGCTTCACTGCTGCATTCATCATTATTCTGTAAGAAAAAGCCTAAATAGAGGGTCATAGGTTAAACCCACAACAGGGATGCAAACTTTGCACAATATCATCAAAAAACATCTCTTGGCCATACTCAGTGTGAATCAAAAAGAAGCTAATAACTTAATCATTCTGGAAAATATCTCTTAATGAACACCATCTTAACTTAATTAACTTAGAAAAATCTCCAGGAAGTTGCAGAAAGCCAGTAACAATGAGGGGTTAAGAGCAGACTCAACCCCACTGCCTGGCTCTTTTAGTGAATGATCTTTGGCAAGTTACTCAGCCTCTGTTTCCCTCAGTTTCCTCCTCTCTGTGAAATGGAAATAAGAACAGCATCCATTTTATAGGGTTGTTGTAAGGATTAACTTCCGGTACAGATAAAATGCAAAGAACAGTGCCTGCCTGGATGAGTAAGTGCCAGGTGCCATCAATAAAGAATTTGTTTTATCAGCCTAGGAATGGTGGCTCACACTTGTAATCCTAGCACTTTGGAAGGCTGAGGCAGGTGAATCACTTGAGGCCAAGTGATTCAAGACCAGCCTGGCCAATATGGTGAAACCCTGTCTCCACTAAAAAAAAACACAAAAATTAGCTGGGCGTGGTGGTACATGTCTGTAATCCCAACTACTTGGGAGGATGAGGCAGGAGGCAGAGGTTGCAGTGAGCTGAGATGGTGCCACTGCACTCCAGCCTGGGCGATAGAGTGCGACTCATCTCAAAAAAAGAAAAAAAATTTTTTTTTGTTTTATTGTATTAAATAAAAATGTTTCCATGTGCATTTTTGTTTTGTTCATTTAATTTTTATTGTGATTAAAAAAAACACATAGGCCAGGCACGGTGGCTCACACCTGTTATCCCAGCACTTTGGGAGGCTGAGGCAGGCGGATCACCTGAGGTCAGGAGTTCAAGACCAGCCTGGCCAACATAGTGAAACCCTGTCTCTACTGAAAATACAAAAATTAACCAGGCATGGTGGCAGGTGCCTGCTACTTGGGCCAGCTACTTGGGAGGCTGAGACAGGAGAATGACTTAAACCCGGGAGGTTACAGTGAGCCGAGATTGTGCCACTGTACTCCAGCCTGGGTAACAGGAGCAAAACTCCATCTCAAAAAAAAAAAACAAACAAAAACACATAAACTTTATTTACTATCTTAACCATTTGTAAGTATACAGTTCTGTAGCGCTAAGGGTATTTTTACATTGTGGTGAAATAGATCACCAGAACTTTTTCATCTTGCAAAACTGAAACTCCATACCCATTAAACAATTACTCCCTTCCCCTCACCCCCAACTCTTGAAAACCACCATTCTGCTTCCTGTTTCTATGAATTTGACTACAATAGGCACCTTGTATAAGTGGAATCAGACAGTATTTGTCTTTTTGTGACCAGCTTATTTCACTTAACATAATTTGCTCAAGGTTCATCCGTGTTGTAGCATGGGACAGAACTTCCTTCTTTTTTTAAGGCTGAACAATGTTCCATTGTATGTGCATACCACATTTTACTTATCCTGTCATCCATGGATGGACATTCGAGTTGCTTCCACCTCTTGGGCATTGCAAGTAGTGCTGCTAAGAACATGGCTGTGCAAATCTCTCTTCAAAGACCCTGTTTCAATTCTTTTGGATATATACCCAGAAGTGGGATTCCTGGACCATATGATAGTTCTATTTTTAACTTTTTGAGGAACCACCATGCTGCTAATTATTATGTTGGTCCATTCATTCGTTCATCTAACCATCCACCCACCCATTGATCCATGCATTCTTTACCCATTTATGCTCCTTAATTTCTATATCAATCAGAATAAGTTAGGTTTTGCTGCAATAACAAACAATTCCAAAATCTCAGAGGCTTAACACAACAAAAAGTAATTTATGACTTTACATATGTCCAGTGCATGTCAGTGAAGAGATTCTCTTCACCCTGGGCATTCAAAGATCCAATTTGACTAGAGTTTAATCTTGGCATGTGTTTCTGTAATCCTTGCATCAGTGGGGAAGGAATATATCAATTCGTGCACTGAATCTTAAAGAATCTGCCTGGAAAAGGCGCACATCACACCTACATGTGTCATTGGCCAAAGTCCTACATATGTCATTGCCAAAGGAAGTCGTATAGGCATATGGCACCCCAAATGGTGCAGGAAACTAATCCTACCACTTGCCCAGAAAAAGAAAAACTGGAAGTATTCATTAAATGGCAATAATGATTTCCATAGTTCTCCACACTAATACAGTCACATGTCCCCTCTCTCTCTGCCATAGTTACCTCTGCCTTCTACTGAAGGTAGTAAAGTAAAAATAAAAAGAACTAATGAAGGTCAAACTGCTGCACTCTTGCCCTTGTGTTTTATGAACCTGAAATCTTGTTAACTTTTCTGAACCTGATTTTCTGCATCTATGAAATGAGGCTAATAATTATTGGTCTGCCCTTCTCACATGAGTCTTCTAGGAAACAAATGACATGATTGAAATAAAAACAGTACATTTTAAACCTCTAGTTACAGGCCAAGTGTGATGACCCAACCCTATAATCCCAACAATTTGAGAGGCTGAGGCAGGCAGATCACCTGAGCCCAGGAGTTTGAAACCAGCCTAGGCAATGTGGCAAAACCCCATCTCTAACAATAATAATAGTAATAATAATAATAATACACAAATTAGTTCATTGTCATGGCGCATGCCAGTAGTCCCAACTACTTGGGAGGATGAGGTGGGAGAATCACCTGAGTCTAGAAGGTCAAGACCGCAGTGAGCCGAGATCACACCAGGCTGCACTCCAGTCTGGGTGACAAAGAGAGATCCTGTCTCAAAAAATAAATAGATAAATCTTGAATTATTATGTTGGTCCATTCATTCATTCATCTATCATCAATATTGTTCAAGATATTATACTTTTCAATGAGATGTGTGTGACTTCCAAAGTAGTCAAAACGGTTAAATATAGGTGCTTTAACCTACTCAAAAAATAAAATTCATCTGTCTTTAAATTTGTGCTGTTCAAAAAACTCATTCATTCGATACATATTCGTTGAACAAACTACTTTGCCCAAAGAACTGGGAATTATTTTCAGTGTCTCCATTGACTACCATAATGCGGGGGTGGGGGAACTTTAGGAGGACCATACTCTGCTGTAGACACTTCTTTGTATGAAACTAACTGATTCATGGAGAAAATGAACATACGTAAAACTAAACAGTGAGAAAAGAAAAGCAAGAAAGAATAGAGAAGAAAGATTATAAGAAGAAAAGCTCAGACCGGCCAGGCGCGGTGGCTCACGCCTGTAATCCCAACACTTTGGGAGGCCAAGACAGGAGGATTGCTTGAGCCCAGGAGTATGAGACCAGCCTGGGCAACAAAGGGAGACCCTACCTCTACAAAAAAATCAAAAAAAATTAGCTGAATGTGGTGGTGTGTGCCTGTGGTCCCAGCTACTCAGGAGGTTGAGGTAGAAAGATTGCTTGAGCCCCGAAGGTCAAGGCTGCAGTGAGCCATGATCACACCACTGCACTCCAGCCTGGGTCAAAGAGCAAGACCCTGTCTCAGAAAAAAAGAAAAGTTCAGATGAAGTAAAAAAATATTTTTAAAATCAGAATTTCAACAAAATGCTGCAGCCACATTAGCAAATTCCATCCATACACAGTTTTCGTATTTTAGGCTTGTAATTCCACATGCTGGAAAACTGTATTTATGCTTTATAATTTTTATGCTGGAAAGTTGGATTTCATATGAAGGAAATGACTAAACCTGAAATACTCTAGGTTTAAAATGACTCACATATTCTTAAGATTAACAGAACCTTACACTGTATTATGATTTTGTGTATTTGCACTTCAAAATTCCCAAAGGATTTAGCAGTCTGAGACCAAAGATTGGATTTTTTTCAAATCACACAGAAGCTTTTAAATCCAAGTTTAGTCTAATTAAAGGATGAATGTGGTGAATTCCATGAAACTTTCCAACACCATCGTGTTGCGCCAACTCAAGAAGGATTAGTGCAAGACTCACAAAGATGTTTCCAAATTCAATAAAGGAAGGGTGGGTCCGAAGTGAGTCAATATCCCAGTTTTCTAGGCCCCTAAAGTTACCGATTGAGCTTACTATAAGCTGTTCATTAGCTTGTGCGAGAAGTGTCAAGTTAATGACAAAAGGTGTTAATTCCATTTGGATTATCAGCGGTGTTATTTCCCTAGCACAATCAAGACTTCATCAAAACAATTGGATGCCATTCCACTCTGCATTTCATGGGATTTCCAGAGCTAAACTTTGCTTCAAAATCTACTATAATTGCTTCTAAATCTACTATTGGAGACAGCCTACTGGACTTGGGCTGGGAACCAATTTGAGAAGCAGGTGAAGTATGTCACTGGAGTACTCCCCGGCCCTCTTTCTGTGACCTCCTCTTAGGTGACTTCCATATTTCTCTCTCCTGTCGTGAGTTCTAGTCTGTATCTTTTATTTACTGTGAAATGTGTTATTCATCTCTTTGCTACCCATCCCATCAAGACTCCAAGAAAAGGAAAACAAAATACACATCCTGTCCATACCAGGCTTTCTACGAGGTATAAAAATATATAATATAAAGAGTATGATTTATGGCCAAACACTGCTTAATAAGTAAAAATCGATCAAGAAATGTTGGTGTTAGGCCGGGTGCAGTGGCTCACGCCTGTAATCCCAAGGCAGGTGGATCACCTGAGGTGAGGAGTTCGAGACCAGCCTGGCCAAAATGGCAAAACCCCGTCTCTACTAAAAATACAAAAGTTGGCAAGGCATGGTGGCATGCACCTGTAATCCCAGCTACTTGGGAAGCTAAGGCAGGAGAATTATTTGAACCTGAGAGGCAGAGGTTTCAGTGACCCGAGATTACGCCACTGTGCTCCAGCCTCAGCAACAGTGAGACTCAGTCTTAAAAAAAGAAAAAAAGAAATGGTGGTGTTAGACAAATCAACAAGCAAAAAAAAAAAAAAAAAAAAAAATCTACTAAAAAGTTCTACTTCAAGGCTCTAGAACTAGAAATACCATTTGACCCAGCCATCCCATTACTGGGTATATACCCAAAGGATTATAAATCATGTTGCTATAAAGACACATGCATACGTATGTTTATTGCGGCACTATTCACAATAGCAAAGACTTGGAACCAACCCAAATGTTCATCAATGACAGACTGGATAAAGAAAATGTGGCACATATACACCATGGAATACTATGCAACCATAAAAAAGGACGAGTTTGTGTCCTTTGTAGGGACATGGATGCCACTGGAAACCATCATTTTCAGCAAACTATTGCAAGAACAGAAAACCAAACACCACATGTTCTCACTCATAGGTGGGAATTGAACAATGAGATCAGTTGGACACAGGAAGGGGAACATCACACACTGGGGCCTGTTGTGGAGTGGGCAGAGGGGGGAGGGATAGCATTAGGAGATATACCTAATGTAAATAACGAGTTAATGCGTGCAGCACACCAACATGGCACATGTATACATATGTAACAAACCTGCACGTTGTGCACATGTACCCTAGAACATAAAGTATAATTTTTTAAAAATAAATAAATAAAATAAAAAGATTTAAAATTTTCCACTAAGAAGTGGATAAACAACATGAAGAGACATTTCTCAAAAGAAGACATACATGCAACCAACAAGCATGCGAAAAAATGTTCAACATCGCTAATCATTAGGGAAATGTAAATCAAAGCCACAGTGAGATACTACCTCACACCAGTCTGAATCACTATTACTAAAAAGTCAAAAAACAATAGATGCTGGTGAAGTTGCAGAGAAACAAGAATGCTTCTATACTGCTGGTGGGAAGGTAAATTAGTTTAGCCACTGTGGAGAGCAGTGTGGAGATTTCTCAGAGAACTTAATATAGAAATACCATTCGACCCAGCAATCTCATGAATGGGTATACACCCAGAGGAAAAAAAGTCATCCTACCGTAAAGATACAGACACACGCATGTTCACTGCAGCACTCTTCACAAAAGCAAAGACATGGAATCAACCCAGATGCCCATCAACAGGGGATTAGATAAAGAAAATGTAATGCATACACACCATGGAATACTAAACAGCCATCAGAAAGAAAGAAACCACATCCTCTGCAGCAATATGGATGGAGCTGGAGACCATTAACCTAAGCAAATTAATACATCAACAGAAAACCAAATTCCACATGTTCTCACTTGTAAGTGGAAGCTAAACATTGAGTCCGCATGGACACAAAGAGAGAAACAACAGGCGCCAGGGCCCACTTGAGGATGGAGGGTAGGAGGAAGGTTAGGGTTGGAAAACCACCTTTGGGGTATTATGTTGATTACCCGAATTGCAAAATTATCTGTACACCAAAGCCTTGCAACAGGCAATTTACCTGTGTAACAAATCTGCACATGTATCCCCGAACCTAAAATAAAGGTTAGAAAGAAAGAAAGAAGTGTTGGTGTCAGAAACACATCCAGGGTATTGGCAGAGTCCACTTGCCCAGAGAAGTTTTTCAGCACCCCATTCATCCTACCACTGAGGAAGCTGCACAACTCCTTGACCTTGGCCTGACCCAAAGGAGTCTGCTGCCCCTCGGACGGCCCCATTGGAGGTATGAAGCTGCTGACATGTCAGTTAGTCCTCACTGGGGCCCTTTAGGCCCCTCTGATCATACGCTCACAAGGCAAACCACCGTTCCCCCAAGTGTTCAAAGCCACCAGGCTCCACCCTGCACCCTAGCCTGCATGCTGCTCCCCCAGCCTCTCTGCAGCTCCAAACTCACTGCCCTGAACCTCTGTTTCCTGCCCTCTGGTCCTTGATCTCCTCAAGCACAGGAGCCGCCTGTTCCGCTATTCCCTGCTTGGGCTCCCTTCTCTGTCTCTCGCTGTCTCTTACACAGACTTAGTCTCTGTGACTCCAGTCTGTTCTCCTTTTCTTCCTGTCGCCTCTTTGGTGCAAACTCTTTCTCCCCTCCATCCCCATGAAGTCCATGCAGGCCCTCATTTCATCTTCACCCTCCTTTTCTCATCATTTCTCTAAGCTGTCATGCTCAATAGCGGGTAATTAGCTGACACAGGGAGGCCTTCTGCCTGCCTTCTTCCCAAGGCATTTGGATATTTGGATGGTAAAAGGGATCCCAGCTCTGAGTCGTTGGTGGGTTTTTTGTTTGTTTGTTTGTTTGTTTGTTTTTAGACAGAGTTTCACTCTGCTGCCCAGGCTAGAGTGCAGTGGTGTGATCTCGGCTCACTACAACCTCCACTTCCTGGGTTCAAGCAGTTCTCCCACCTCAGCCTCCCAAGTAGCTGGAACTACAAGTGCCCGCCACCACACCTGGCTAATTTTGTATTTTTAGTAAAGACGGGGTTTCACCATGTTGGCCAGGCTGGTCTCGAACTCCTGACCTCAAGTGATCCACCTGCCTCGGCCCCCCAAAGTGTTGGGATTACAGGCGTGAGCCACTGTGCACAGCTTTGGTGGGTAATTTCAAATACCAACCCTAGGTGGGTCCTACCCAACTAGAAAAAAATTCCAAGAGTTATATAAATATCATTTCACACCTCTGTCTTAATGGTTTGTTAGGGGAGGTTTTACATCACTTTTGGTATTTAAGTTCTATAAAAAGACAATGATATAGTTTGAAAGTTTGTCCCTTCCAAAACTCATGTTGAAATGGGGTCCCCAGTGTTGGGGGTGGGGCCTGGTGGGAGGTGTTAGGTCATGGGGGTGGATCCCTCTTGAATGCTCCAAGGTAGTGAGTGAGTGCTTGCTCTGCTCGTTCGCGCTAGAGCTGGTTGTTTAAAGGCCCCTGGCATCTCTTGCTCTCTCTCTTGCCCTGTGATGCACCTGCTTCCCTTTCATCTTCTGCCATGAGCAGAAGCCTCCTGAGGCTTTCCCACAAGCGAATGCTGGCAGCATGCTTCCTATACTGCTTGTAGAACCATGAGCCAAATAAGCCTTTTTTCCTTATAAACTACCCAGTTTCAAGTGTTCCCTTATAGTAACACAAATGGACTAATACATGTAATCAACAAGGTTTAAGTTACTCACTCCCAGAGCAGATTCTGTGCATGCTGGGGATCTGATAAAAGGACCAAGTGCATACAAACTTCTACACGCTTGATAGGAAGAGAGAAGCACTGGACGCGTTCTCAGCTTGTGAATCCTATTCTGATTACAAAATCAGAAGTTGGCAAAGTTAATCCATAAGCATCCTCTCTCTGTTCTTGGACCAGAAAAAAAGTGATGAAAAAGCCTTGAGCAAACCAAGGGTTGATTAAGGTGTGGGAAGGGCTTTTCTCCCGTCATAAGCCAAAAGCTTGCAAGGGGCGGTAGCGTGTGGAGAAAGAACATAAGGTTTTTTTGTTGTTGGTTTTTGTTTTTGTTTTTGTTTTGAGACAGAGTCTCGCTCTGTCACCCAGGCTGGAGTGCAGTGTAATCTCGGCTCACTGCAACCCCCACCTCCCAGGTTCAAGCAATTATCCTACCTCAGTCTCCCAAGTAGCTCGAATTACAGGAAGGCGCCACCACACCCAGCTAATTTTTGTATTTTCAGTAGAGGCGGGGTTTCACCATGTTGCCCAGGCTGGTCTTGAACTCCTGACCTCAAGTGATCCTCCTCCCTTGGCCTCCCAAAGTGCTGAGATTATAGGTGTGAGCCACTGTGCCTGGCTGAGAACACAAGTTTTCAAAGTCAGATCTAGATTCTGACCCCAGTTTCCTCCTGTGTGTGGCCCAGAGAAAATTACCAGCGAGCCTCAGTTTCCTCATCTGTAAAATAGAGCTCATGGGGCTACTGAGAGGATCAAATGACTGGACCTGTGCTCTCAGCATGCAGTAGGCACTCAATGAACACCCTTCTCCTCCAGCCATGGGATACTAGGTGATTTTTTGTGTGTTCCCGGTCAGCTTCCTTCCCCAGTCCTTACAGCAGCTATTGGAATAGCTGACTTGACTCTTCCCAAGCCACCACTCTTGGTGCCTCAACCCTCTCCCCTACCACAATGGCCTCTAGAAACCCCTCATCCTGTAATGAATAGCCTCGTTTAGTCCCATCTTTGCCCCTTTCCTCTGAAGGAGTCTTCTCCCTTCTCCTCAAAGCCAATCCCCTGACCCGTATTCTCTGTTGGGTCCTCTGTCAACTCTCATAACTATTCTGTTACTGCTTCCCTCTTTACCGTCTGCCTGCAAACCTTCCCTGTGTGCTGCCTCTGCCTCATGGGCTTTGCATTTCTCCTATATCAAAATTAATTCAGGCTGGGCATGATGGCTCACTCCTTTAACGTCAACACTTTAAGAGGCCAGGGCAGGAGGCTCACTTGAGGCCAAGAGTTCAAGACCAGCCTGGGCAACATAGCAAGACTCTGTCTGTACAAAAGTTTAAAAAATTTTAAAAATTAGCTGGGCGTGGTGGCATATGCACCTTTACTCCCAGTTACTCAGAAGGCTGAGGTGGGAGGATCACCTGAGTCTGGGAGGTTGTGGCTACAGTGAACCAAGATCATGCCACTACACTCCACCCTGAGTGAGAGTGAGACCCTGTCTTTAAAAACAAATACATAAAGTAAAATAAAATAAACTCAAAAAATTGTTCATTGAACACTTGTCCAGTCCTGACACTACACCATATATGGAGGCTACTGTGGGAACTTGAACTTTGCAGAACCTCCCCTAATCACAGTTTCCTCATCTGTACATGGAGTCCCACTAAAAAATTTTGCCTGTCTCAAAGGGGTGTGATGATGGGTTAAATTAGAAAGTCCAGACAAGGCACAAAATGCTGCCTGGCACATAGTAGGTCCTCATTTCATGTTAGAATGTAGCGAGAAATACAAGGTAAACAAGAAGTCAGGGAACGGGGTGGAATGTGGTGGGCAGAGAGAAGTCCCCATCAAATGTCTTCTCTGTCCATAGGAAGCGAGGCCACCTGCCAAGGTATGAGAAGAGCAGAAGAGGCTTACATGGATGGTGGGAAGCTCGGACAGTGAATGAATTAGGAACATGGAGCTGAGGATACAGTGCTGGAGGCCCTCCTAGAGGCCACAAATGTAGAATGGCACCAATTTGGGTGCTTGGACCATTGACTCCAAAAAGGCCAGCCACTAGGTAGCCCCTCCGGCCACACGTTCTTCCCAGCACTTGATGAGCTGTCCCTGGAATGCCTTGTGCATTTGCGTCTAGAGAGTAAAATTGGCGGCCGGGCACGGTGGCTCACGCCTGTAGTCCCAGCACTTCGGGAGGCCAAGGCAGGAGAAACACTTGAACACGGGAGGCAGAGGTTGCAGTGAGCCGAGATCGTGCCACTGCACTCCAGCCTGGGAGACAAAGCAAGACTCTGTCTCAAAAAACAAACAAACAAACAAAAAATACGTATATGTATATGTATATATTAGCATGCTGAAATTTAAACAATATTTCCAAAAAAAGTAAATTTAATCTGGCAACAACAACAGAAATGGAAACAACAGCGTAAGGATGGTATTTTAAAAAAAAAAAAAAAGATCCGTTTAACAGCAACTCATTCATGCCTACAAAAATATAGTTAAGTAAATAAGTAACTCTGCTCTTTCCATCAAATAACGTAGTATAGGACACTGGACTCTTCCCCTCTTGGAACGACATAGAAATACAAGGGAGGGACACAGGGGTCCAGGGAGAACCTAATTTGGTCAGAGGAGGAGGCAGCTCTGTAGGCTCACCTGGGGCAGATCCAGACCGTCCATCCCTCAGAGATTGCGGGTGGAAACCTGGGTGGTATGAGGAGAGGAAACACAGGACAAGAGCTTGGAGTTTAACAGAAATATGTCTGCATAGGTGGGGCATAGTGGCTCACACCTGTCATCCCAGCACTTTGGAAGGCTGAGGCAGGAGGATCACTCCAGGTCCAAAGTTCCAGACCAGCCTGGCCAACATGGAGAAACCCCATCTCTATGAAAAATGCAAAAATTAGCCAGGCATGGTGGCAGACACCTGTAATCCCAGCTACT
>NW_012105076.1:1272573-1276120 GCF_000951045.1 Mandrillus leucophaeus | reverse complement strand
ACAAAGCAAGACTCTGTCTCAAAAAACAAACAAAAAAAAAAAAAAAAAAAAAAAAAAAAAAAAGAGAAGAAAAGAAAAGAAACAGAAAAGAAATATGTCAGCACAGATACTTGAGAACCTTAGACACATCGCAGATCTGCTATTTATCCCACTGACCTAGTCACCACACGGGGTAAATAAATCAGGGCAGTTTTGCTATAAGATCTTCAGCTGGAAAACAAAAGAATTCACCCTTCTAGGAGTGATTGTAGGGATCCTGCTATCCTTCCTGATGCCACCTGCTTTCCCTGTCCCTTATGGTCACCAAGGAGGTGTGGGGTTGTCTGAAGCAGAGGGAGACGAGGCTGCCACACCCAAGGACTCGAAAGCAGCTCTGTGTGATGACACCACAATCTGTCTCCAGCCCAACTCCTCTCTGTGCTCTGATCCAACCAGTCCAACTTCCTACTCAGCATCTCCTCCAAATACCCCAAATGCAACTTCACCTTGACACTTCTACACCAGAAACTGACAGGGCAAGGTGGCTCATGCCTGTAATTCCAGCACTTTAGGAGGCCAAGGCAGGAGGATTGTTTGAGCCCAGGAATTCAAGACCAGCCTAGGCAACATAGCAAGACCCCATCTCTATAAAAAAAAAAAAAAAAAAAAAAATTAAAAACTAGCTGGATATGGTGGTGCATGCCTATAGTCTCAGCTACTCAGGAGGCTGAAGTGGAAGGATCACGTGTCCCCAGGAGTTCAAGGCTGCAGTGAGCTATGGTCACACCATTGCACTCAGCCTGGGTGACAGAGCAAGATCCTGTCTCTAAAAAATAATAGTAATAAAATAAATTGTAAAAATAAAAAATAAAACAAACCAGAAACTATCAGCAATCCATCTCCTCCTCCAGGGTGTTCTACTTGGGTGAATATGACTATGTTAGTCTGTTCTCCCACTGTTAATAAAGACATACCCCAGACTGGGTAATTTATAAAGAAATAGAGGTTTAATGGACTCACAGTTGCACGTGGCTGGGGGGGTGCTGCACAATCATGGCAGAAGGCAAAGGAGGAGCAAAGGCACATCTTACATGGTGGCAGGCAAGAGAGCATGTACAGGGAACTGCCCTTTATTAAGCCATCAGATCTCATCAGACTTATTCACTATCACAAGAACAGCATGGGGAAGACCCATCCTGATGATTCAGTTACCTCTACTGGGTCCTTCCCATGATATGTGGAGATTATGGGAGCTACAATTCAAAATGAGATTTGGGTGGGGACACACCCAAACCATACCATATGTTGGCACCATGCTTCCTATACAGCTTGCAGAATCATGAGCCAAATAAACCTCTTTTCCTTATAAATTACTCAGCATCAGGTGTTCCTTTAAAGCAGTACAAATGGACTAATACAGGCAAGGTTAATTGGTGACCAAGAAAATTAACCCAGGCTCTCCTCCCTCTTCCTCATTCCTGCCCCTCATCCCCTGATCCAGCCCGTCACACAGCCGTGCAGATTCCCTGGTTATCTGCCTCCCGTAGAGGCTGGCCACTCTGCCTCCCTCCTCCCCTCGAAGCTGAAACAGAGCCGACCCGGCAGGGGGCCGGGGAATATGGGAAGACCATCTCTTCATTAGAGCAGTGGGGAAGCACAGGCTGGAATGGTAGATTTGGGTTTCTGAGTTTAATCTGGATTGAAATGTATTCCAGAAAGGTAAATTATGTTTTAAAAAATCACAATGTAAAAGGTGCACCTAGCTGATCAAGCACCTTTAAAAGTTGGCTCAATTTGTGAAGCTTATTGAACTTAAATTCTCAAGCATGTGAGCATAACTACTGTAATAACTGGTTAATTACTAATGTGTAATTAACATGCTTCATCTATGAGTCTGTTAAACACACCTGTGGAAAACGTCACTGAGGCTCACTGGGGAGAGCTCAGGTACCCTGGCTACTCGGAGGGAGGTTTCTGAAGTTCAAGACAAAGCGCCAGAAAGAAACAGCATCTTCAAGGTTAGCAGTTTTGGGTTTTTTTTTTTTTTTTTTTTTTTTTTTTTTTTTTTTTTTTTTTTTTTTTTTTTTTTTTTTGAGAGAGAGAAGGGGTCTCACTATGTTGCCCAGATTGGTCTCAAACTCCTGGCTTCCAGCAGTCCTTCTATCTCAGCTTTCTGAGTAGCTGAGATTACAGGCACAAGCCACTGCACCCCACTGGTTTAGCATCACAAGATCAATGTGTGAAATTATGGCAGCTTAACAAAGAGTAATCTGCATGTGGTTGACACTATTAATAGCTTAATAATCCATTGAGAATGTATGTGAACTTAAAAATTTTTTAGGCTGGAAGCAGTGGCTCACACCTATAATCTTAGCATTTTGGGAGGCCAAGGCAGGAGGATCCCTTAGCCCAGGAGGTCAAGACCAGCCTGGGCAACACAGTAAGTAAGACCCCATCTCTACAAAAATATTTCTTTTTAAATTAGTTGGGGATGGTGGCACATGTCTGTAGTCCCAGCTACTTGGGAGGCTGAGGCAGGAGGATCGTGTGTGCCTAGGAATTTGAGACTGCAGCGAGCTTTGATCACACCACTGCACTCAGCCTGGACAGCAGAGAGAGACACTGTTCCTAAATTTTAAAAATTAAAAATTTCTAGAAAACTATTTAAAGGAAATAATCCAAAATGTGAGGGAAAATCCTGTGTACCCATGCTGTGTTATTTTGTAATATCAAAAGGCTGGCAGTATTTTGTTCAACAGAGGCTGGGGGAGATGATCAGAGAGTCATCGCTTCATACACTCCTGCCATCATTCAAAGTGGTAAGTAAAGAAGACTGGAGAACCATGAAAAATGTGTATGATGTATTAGCAAGTGAAAAACACAGAAAGGACATAATACAAATACAACTATAAATTTTAAAACCTAAGAGGCTACGAATAGAAACAGGTTGATGTGTTATTGAGGGAGGATGGGGCATTATTTCTAAACTTCTGTGTTTTTATATTTCTATCATAACTGTCTAAATTCAAGAAATGATTGCCACTGTAATCCATCATCAAAAACCAATTCTATTCTTATTCTATAGGTCACCTGTAGACCCTTTATATTGCCTCAAATGGCACTATTAAAAATCCATTCTGGGCCAGGTGTGGTGGCTCACACCTGTAATCCCAACACTTTGGGAGGCTGAGGCAGGAGAATTGCTTGAGGCCAGGAGTTCGAGACCAGCCTGGGCAACACAGCAAGAACTTGCTTTACAAAAAATGTTTTTTGTTTTTTTTTTAAATTATTATTATTGTACTTTAAGTTCTAGGGTATATGTGCATAACGTGCAGGTTTGTTACATATGTATACTTGTGCCATGTTGGTGTGCTGTACCCATCAACTCTTCAGCACCCATCAACTTGTCATTTACATCAGGTATAACTCCCAATGCCATCCCTCCCCCCTCCTCCCTCCCCATGATAGGCCCCAGGGTGTGATGTTCCCCTTCCCGAGTCCAAGTGATCTCATTGTTCAGTTCCCACCTTTGAGTGAGAACATGCGGTGTTTGGTTTCCTGTTCTTGC
>NW_012105076.1:1267529-1271638 GCF_000951045.1 Mandrillus leucophaeus | reverse complement strand
TGCAATCTACTCATCTGACAAAGGGCTAATATCCAGAACCTACAAAGAACTCAAACAAATTTACAAGAAAAAAACAAACAACCCCATCAAAAACTGGGCAAAGGATATGAAAAAATGTTTTAAAATAAAACGATTAGCTAGGCCTGTAGTCCTAGCTACTCAGGAGGCTAAGGCGGTAGGATCACTTGAGCCCAGGAGTTTATGGCTGCAGTGGAGCTATGATCACGCCATTGTATTCCAGCCTGAGCGACAGAGCGAGACTCTGTCTCTAAAAAATAAAAAAACAGGGATGCATTCTATTGGGCCCCTGAGCCCTCTGTTAATTTGCTAATGCTCCTAGAAAGCTTATACATCAAGTTATTGTGAACAGTAATCCCTTCTATCCAATGACCTTCAAGAAGGCAACCTGGAGCAATGGAATTCTAGAGCCAACACCAGCTCGGAATGAGAAGATTTAGCCACCAATTGACCAGATTGTTTTAGATGAGTTACATCGCCATCCTGGACCTTCATTTTTTCAGGTGTGAAATGAACTAGAGTACAGTCACCAACCTCCCTGGCAAGTTGAGGACGCCATGACGGGACTTGGGCTCAGGAGGTTCCTGAGGGGCACAGTATGGGTGAGGGGCCATGGTTAGACAGGCAGTGAGGGGGCAGCACCTGAGGGAGGGGCGCCCAAGGGAGTCGGGGTCACAGGAGGGCATAGGAGGATAACACCAAAGCCCAGCTTCTCCCATGCCCCAGCAGAGTGATGCCAGCAGCGCCCCCATTCCTTTACTTGATGCAAGAAGCTTTGCTGTCTGACTCAATGTTGGCTGACTTACAAAAAAATAAAAATTTCAATATTCAAGTCTGAGCCATGAAATTTAATTTTGTGTCATATGCTGCCTTCATATAGTCCCCATTTATTTCTTAGAAAGAGATCCTTAAACATATGCATAGTCTTTCCCTATCACTCTCTTGCCTCTTGTCCCATGCCTTGTACAAGCATCAGCTATATCAAAGATGCTGAACAAATATGCAAATTGAGTCATCCTCAATGTTTATGCTTATCTTACTTCCAAAGGGGTAAAAACCCCTTAATCCACATTCTGATAGGAAATATCATTTCATATTTCCAGGTAGAAGGGATGACATCTTTGTTTTATAGATGAGAAATAAAAGTACACAAAGAAAAGCTCATGTTTGCAGACTCCTTAGCTAATGAGACAATGAAAATATTTCCTAGTGCATTGACTGCAAGTCTTTTTTTTTTTTTTAGAGACAGGAACTCACTCTGTCACCCAGGCTGGAGTGCAGTGGCACAATCATAGCTCAAACTCCTGGGCTTAAGCAATCCTCCCACCTCAGTCTCCCGTGTAGCTAGGACTTACTATTTTTTATTTTTTGTAAAGACAGGGTCTTGCCATGCTGCCCAGGCTGGTCCTGACCTCCTGGCCTCAGTCAAACCTCAAACTTCAGCTTCCCAAAGTCCCAAAGTGGTGGGATGACAGATGTGAGCCCCACACCCTGGCCCCATTGAGTGATACCTTTTTTTTTTTTTTTTTCCTGGAGATAAGGTATCACTCTGCACTCCAGAGCGCACTCCAGGCTGGAGTACAGTGGCATGACCACAGCTCACTGCAGCCTCGACCTCCCAGGGCTCAGGTGATCCTCCCTGCTCAGCCTCCCAAGTAACTGGGAACACAGGTGTGCATCATCATGCCCAGCTGCTTTCTGTAGTGATTTTTGTAGGACAGGGTCTTGCTATGTTGCCCAGACTGGTCCTGAACTCCTGACCTCAAGTAATCCTCCCGCTTCAGCTCCCAAAGTGTTGGGATTACAGGTGTGAGCCACTGCACTCAGCCCCATTGAATGCACGTCTTAACCACTCTATTAACTTCTCTCTAAAGAACCATTCTGGCCATACAACAAAATTTGATGAACTTGCTTTAGCCTAAGACTTTTAAAATTTTTTCTTAAAATGGCCAGTCCCACAAACTACATCTATAAAATTACTGAATTTTCATTTCTGAAGGAATAGCACTAAATATGCTTAGTTTAAACTTAAATAACACCTGAGGCTTTTTTCTGGATCAAATATCCCAGGTGAGGAAGACCAGTTGACAGACATTTAATTGCTCCTCAAATATCATTTCTGAGATCAAAAGCACGTTAACTTTTTGTTTGTTTGTTTTTTTGAGACAGAGTCACACTCTGTCACCCAGGCTTGAAGGCAATGATGCCATCCCAGCTCACTGCAACCTCCACCTCCCGGATTCAAGAGATTCTTCTGCCTCAGCCTCCCAGGTAGCTGGGATTACAGGCACCCACCACCATGCCTGGCTAATTTTTGTATTTTTAGTAGAGACAGAGTCCTTCCCCATGTTGGCCAGGCTACTCTTGAGCCTCTGACCTCAGGTGATCTGACCGCCTCAGCTTCCTATAGTGCTGGGATTACAGTTGTGAGCCACCGTGCCCAGCCAAAAGCACTTTAACTTTCTAAAGCAACAAGAAAAGGGGGGAAGTTTCTCAAATGTAAAATAACACACCCTTTCATAAACCGAGGGGAGGAAAATCATATCACTTTGCAGGGACTTTATTTGACAAGTTACAGCCAAGAGGGAGTTTTTGTAGCTGTTTAGTAAACAGCTGGAAGGAGGAATCTGAAATGGGGAAGAGAGGATATTTGTGCTCTGTTGGCAGGTCCACTAGACAGCCTCCCGAGCAGCCACACCGTGCGTGTGTGCAAGATCTACTGGTTCCACCACTGTCTGTCTCAGCTGTCATCTTTTATTACAAATCTGCAGCACAAGCCACCCTTCTGCAGCCTGCAGCCTGATCATGTGAAAAGCCAGGGAAAAAGACAACCAAACACTTGTGGGCAAAAATAAAGAAAATAATTCGAATTAACAAGCTGCCTCTGAACCCCGAAAGCATAAATCATTGTCTTGTTCAATTAGTCCCTTCCCAGGAAGCCAGCTTGCCCACAATTTCTCCATTAGCCCCAACTTTCTTACCCTCTCTGCTATTCAAAGTCACCTACTAGAATTCCCAGATCGATTGCTGAGAATTCTTAGATCCTACTTTTTCTGGAGAGAGAGAAATAAGAAAGAAGAATGGAAAGAATAAGCTCATGAACGTGGCCAAGAAGTACCACCAGAATTAATTAACATTTTATTTTGGAGCTTACAAATACTGCATCTTAAATATGGTCCAAGAGAGGCCTCTGCTGGTAAGACAGGGTGCAGGAAGGAGGTTGCGATGTCCTAAGTCTGTGGACATCCTTCTCCCCCAAGCAAGCCTTGTACATCACACATTCCCAAAGAGAAGCGTTTGCAGTGATCTGCCCAAGCATTGGTGATCTTGCAGCCAAGAAGCGCCAACGGTGACACATGGCTATGTCCCTCTCAGGGGTTTCCACGTCCACCATCTCATCTGAACTTCCCAGCAAGCCCACGAAGTAAGGTAGCTGTGATCTACCCATCTCAGCACTGAGATTAAGGTTCACAGGAGTTGGGGGAGTCAGGCAGAACTGAGACAATGACCTTTTGATAAAACTCTTCCCACCACAAGTTGCTGGTGCTCATGTGATAAGTCGATTATTTTTTTCTTTTTTAAGACAGCGTCTTGTCTATCACCCAGGCTGGAGTGTGGTGGCACGATTGAAGCTCACGGCAGCCTCAAACTAAGCTACAGTGATCCTTCTACCTTAGCCTCGTAAGTAGCAGAGACCACAGGTGCATGCCACCAAGCCTGGCCAAGTTTTGTTTTGTTTTGTTGTTTTGTTTTGCTATGTTGCCCAGGCTTGATCTCCTGGGCTCAAGCAATCCTCCCACCTCAGCCTCCCTAAGTGCTGGGATTATTATAAGCATGAGCACTGTGCCTGGCAGGTTGATTTTTTGTTTTGTTTTGTTTTGTTTTTTAGCTCCACAGGAAAAAAAAAGAAAAAGAAAAAGAATCAAAAAATTAACTTCTAGGTGCAGGGTCATGCCAGTTGGGTGCACTCTTTATAATCACTTGATCTTTTAAACATGTCATGCACTTCTCTGTTTCACCCACCTGGGGAAGGAGGAAACTCTTTTTACCAAAATCTAGTTTGTCCATTGGCTTTTAATTTCCTGGATTCT
>NW_012105076.1:1264208-1265997 GCF_000951045.1 Mandrillus leucophaeus | reverse complement strand
TTTTTTTTCTTTTTTTTTGAGACGGACTTTCGCTTTGTGGCCCAGGCTGGAGTGCAATGGCATGATCTCGGCTCACTGCAACCTCTGCCTTTTGGGTTCAAGCAATTTTCCTGCCTTGACCTTCTGAGTAGCTCGAATTACAGGCACCCGTCACCATGCCCAGCTAATTTTTGTCTTTTTTAAAAAAAGACAGGGTTTCACCATGTTGGTCAGGCTGGTCTCAAACCCCTGACCTCAAGTGATCCACCCACCTGGCCTGCCAAAGTGTTGCGATTATAGGCGCAAGCCACCACACCTGGCCGTGGACTGGAAAAAATATTTAAGGCTTCACAACCTAAGTTACAAAACTAGGAGAGATCTTCAGCACCCAGTGTGACAGCAAAGAGAAGAGAAAGAAGGACACCTGCATTAGCACCTTTCACAGCATAGTCACGGTCACGTGAGCATGGCCAGCCAAGCTCTAGGACAGGCAATGCCTCTTCCGCCACCTTGCTCCTCACAGGGCAGGGTCCCATCAGATGTCTTCTGTGGCCCCCAGGTCTGTCCACTCAACTCTCAGTCATCACTCAGTAGAATATGAAGTTGAGGATTCGTGCTTGGACCATCTGCCCCCACTTTCCACGGGGTCCCTGTCTCTGTTTTGACAGCTCTTCTTTTCTTAACATTTATTTTTATGGAGGTAAAATAGACATACATAATCTGCCATCTTTATCACTGTTCAGTGTACACCTTGGTGGTAATAAGTGCATTTGTATTCTTTCTTTTTCCCTTCAGGCCCCCTCGCCTTCCCCTTCTCTGGTGACCCCCACTCTACTCTCTACCTCCATGAGATCCACTTCTTCAGCTCCCACGTAGAAGTGAGAGCCTATAACATCTGTCTTTCTGTGCCTGGCTCATTTCACATAAAATAATATCCTCCAGATCCATCCATGTTGCTGCCAATAACAAGATTTCATCTTTTTTATGTCTGAATAGTACTCCATTCTGCATATAAACCACATTTTCTTTATCCATCCATCAATCGATGGACCCTTAGGTTGTTTCCAAATCTTTGCTATTGTGACTAGTGTTGCAATAAACATGGGAGTGCAGCTATCTCGTTGTCATTCTGGTTTCTTTTCTTTGGGGTACATACCCAGCAGTGGGATTGCTGGATCCTGTATCTCTATTTTCAGTTTTTTGAGAAACCTCCATGCTGTTCTCCATAGTGGTTGTACTAATTTACATTCCCACCAACAGTGCACAACAGAGAATGAGAGTTCCCTTTTCTCCACATCCTCGCCATGGCAGCTCCTCTGAGGACACACAGGCCTCTATTGCTCTTACCATTTTCATCTGATCAAAACCTGCATGCAGGCAGGTAGCTGGATAGGCCTCATAAATGAGTCCCTGTTAATGCTAAGGTGACTGATAGCCGCACATCTCACTGACAGAGTCTGACCCTCGTAGAGCACTAAAGAATCCCCTGGTCAGGGCCCCTCATCATGAGGGGCCCAGGAGAGGGACCGACCTGCTAGGCAATGGTGGGCGTGAGGCCAGAGCCCGGATCTCCTACCCCGGGCCCCTTACCCTCCCCCTTACCCTACCTGTCCCAGAGGGAGCTCATGCAGTGAACCATGATCACTGCACTCCAGCCTGGGTGACAGAGCAAGATCCTGCCTCGAAAATGGAAAGAAGGAAGATCAGAAGAAAGGAAAGAGATGAAAGAAAGAAAGAAAGAAAGAAAGAAAGAAAGAAAGAAAGAAAGAAAGAAAGAAAGAAAGAAAGAAAGAAAGAAAGAAGGAAGGAA
>NW_012105076.1:1259451-1261257 GCF_000951045.1 Mandrillus leucophaeus | reverse complement strand
AAAAAATTAACTTCTAGGTGCAGGGTCATGCCAGTTGGGTGCACTCTTTATAATCACTTGATCTTTTAAACATGTCATGCACTTCTCTGTTTCACCCACCTGGGGAAGGAGGAAACTCTTTTTACCAAAATCTAGTTTGTCCATTGGCTTTTAATTTCCTGGATTCTCCATGAAACATCTTTCATCCAGGTTCAGTTTATCGGAGCATGTAGTCCCTTCTTTCGGCTCTGCTGTGCGCCCCTCCCAACTGCCCCTCTCAGGTCACAGAGATGGAGTTCAACTAGAAATTTCCCGGAGAAAGAGGTTTGCTCTATGATGGACAGGAGGGAGCAAACATATCGATGCATACATTTTGAATGCAGGGGGAAAGCTATCTGTTTTGTCCCTAGGAAACATTTATCCCACAGCACAGCCAAAATACAGTTGGTGAGATTTACTAGACTCTGCTGCTGGTCTCACTCCTAAAGCTGGAGTGTTGGGGTCCACGGTGGGAGGTGTGTACATCGTAGAGGATCTTCAGCAAATTTGTGCTGGAGAAATCCAGTGTCCCCTCTCCTCATCTGTAAAGCAACCCCCTCCTCAGCACTTCTTACCTGAAACCAAAATTACACTCAGAAAATTCAAAATAGGTTCCCTCAGCAGATTGCAACATCCTACCCAAACAGAGTCACATCTGTTAATTCTGTAAATGCTGTTCTTGGCTAAGCACAAACTGCTTTATAAGCATAATCTCAGTGATCTTCATAATATTTCATTTGTGTCTCTGCAGGTAGCCAGCTGCACGTGTCAGGTCAGAGCTTGAATTGCACACTAGAATCCACCCGCAGATTGCCCTGGGAAGAGATTTCTGAATTAAAGTCCCTGGAAAGTTAGATGCCAATTATCTCATGAGCTTTTTGTGCTGTGCAAAGACCAAAGAGCTCAACTAAAACCCAAATGTGCACACACTTAAACCAGTTAAGATCCCTTTTTATTTAAAATGATTGTAATTAAGAGGACAGTCCCTCAATATGAGAGATTTGGGTTCTGTGCCTAATTCAGTCAGTTGTCTTTGTCCTTGTCACCTCCTTTCTTTTCTCTCCATCATCATCTGAGGACCTGAGCCAATGGCCCTGCTTAGCTTTCCGTAGAGACCAATTTGTTGGTCACTAGGATTTATTAAACGCCTCTTACAGGGAAGGTGCCCAGATAATAATTGTTGCCTTAGGCAAACACTGGCTCCCTGTTCACCCCAACTTTTCCTCCTTCTTCCTGGGCACGTAGCTAAGCCACCTTTCATAGCTTCCCTTGCAGCTGGGACTGAGTTCTAGTTAGAGAACATGGCCAGTGCCATTTCGAGGCCAGGCCTAGGGAGCCCCTCTTGTCCTCCCCAAAAGCAATCAGTAACGTGGGCAGAAGATGTCGGTGCCACAGGATGGAGCAGTCCCTGAGTCACCACCTGGATCAGAGCTGCTCACATCAGGAATAGACACTATGTACTCATTGAGACTTCATCTGCATTAAGTGGCTAAAATCGGGGTTTGCCTGTTATTGCAGCTGCAGTTACATTAACTTGCACACTGTCTCTGCCCTAAGCCATAGGATCCTCCTTAACTGTCTGTGGGAGGGATGCAGACCTGTGAGCCATCTTTCAATCATTCGGTGTCAACATGCAAAGACACAGATTGAAGTCTGAAAAGGAAGATGGAAGCCACATGATTTTCTACTGTTTGTTTGGGTTTTGTATTTTTTTTTTAGCCTTTTGAATATAGTCGAAGATTTTTTTTCCCTCTCCCTTTAAAGGACTGGAAAAAGTTTTCTTTTTTT
>NW_012105076.1:1245207-1257626 GCF_000951045.1 Mandrillus leucophaeus | reverse complement strand
AGAAAGAAAGAAAGAAAGAAAGAAAGAAAGAAAGAAAGAAGGAAGGAAGGAAGGAAGGAAGGAAGGAAGGAAGGAAGGGGAGAGAGAGAGAGAGGAAGGAAGGAAGGAAGGAAGGAAGGAAGGGAGGGGAAGGGGAAGGGGAAGGGAAAGGGAAAGGAAAGGAAAGGGAAAGGAAGGAAGGAAGGGAGGAAGGAAAGAAGGAAGGGAGGAAGGAAAAGAGAGAGGGAGGGAGGAAGAGAGGGAGGGAGGAAGGAAGGAGAAAGAAATAAAGAAATCCTTTATCTCTATAAGACTGGGAAGACTTAGAGAGACTTGGGAAGTCCACCAGAATTGGACACTACAAGGAACAACAAGATTTGCCCCTGAATGCTTCGGGAATATCAGATGAAAAAAAGAAAACAAAACAGTTTTTTGAGCAGCCACTATGTGCCAGACATTGATCTAAATATTGAAGACAGGGGTCGGAGGCATGGCTCACAGCTTTCAGTGGCTTAAGGAGCAAAAGTGAGAGAAAGAGAGAGGAGAGAGAGAGAGGAGATAATATATTAAAATAGGCACATACATTCAAATAGCATTATGCCAAAACCAATTTGGGATTTTTGTTTAAAGTTTGGACCAACTGCCTTGATACCCTGCAGATACACCAAGCAGGCTGTTATTCTTCATGTTTGAGGGTATTTCATCGTCAAGGTCTTCTTTAGAAGAGTCAAAGTGCCCATCATCTTGATGAGGAGTTGGTTCACCTTTTTTGTTATTTGCTGGAGTAAAGGGTGGTGCCGCTCCTCAGCCCTTCCATACTTGGAAACCAGGGAGTAGTCATCTATTTCTGAACTACATGCAGATGCCTCTTTCCTCTCTTGATTAGGGTGAGCAGGTTAATCCCGTCCCATAGCAAATATCTGCTCTACTGTATCCTCCCACCTGCCTGATTTCGGCCAGCACTAAACTTGGACATCACACCTGAACTTGGGCAGCACCTAGATCAAAGCTAGAATGATGCTAAGCAGTGCAGAAAGGCCTGGATCGGAAGCCCAGCCCAAGACCTGGGGCAGTTGTCTGTTGCTACACAAAATTCATAAACACAGACTGTGCATTCCACAATACCCATGGTTTTTTTCATCTTCTCCACTGGAACATGAAGATTCTCAGGGAAGTCTGAATTGTATGACTCTCAAAAGGGCACAGACAAAGCCTGAACTAAAAAACTTGTGACAAATCTATGGTCACTCCTCTACAGCAAAAGCACTCCCTCTATGCAGTGAGGACAGCCACCCAGCATACACACACAGGGACAACTCATCCTACATCCTGTGCACTTTACACCCATACACAGGAATAGTATACGATGCCCCCCCCCCAAAACCAACTGTTTATTAGCCATATTTTCTGCATTTGTCATTTCTGCTCTAACACAATGATGTATGAAGCATGATATTATAATGCAATCAGCATTAATTTTGTATATGGTTTGGTTGTGTCCCCGCCCAAATCTCAACTTGAATTGTAGCTCCCATAGTCCCCGCGTGTTGTGGGAGGGACCTGGTAGGAGGTAATTGAATCATGGGGCGGGTTTTCCCCTGCTATTCTCATGATAGTAAGTCTCACAAGATCTGACTGTTTTATACAGGGGAGTTCCCCGGCAAATGCTCTCTTGCCTGCCACCATGTAAGGTGTGACTTTGCTCCTCCTTCACCTTCTGCCATGATTGTGAGGTCTGCCCAGCCATGTAGAATTGTGAGTCCATTAAACTTCTTTTTCTGCCGGGCACAGTGGCTCATGCCTGTAATCCCAGCACCTTGGGAGGACAAGGTGGGTGGATCACGAGGTCAGGAGATCAAGACCATCCTGGCGAACATGGTGAAACCCCATCTTTACTAAATACACAAAAAATTAGCCAGGCCTGGTGGCGTGCACCTGTAGTCCCAGCTACTCGGGAGGCTGAGGCAGGAGAGTGGTGTGAAACAAGAGGGTGGAGCTTGCAGTGAGTAGAGATCACGCCACTGCACTCCAGCCTGGGCGACAGAGTGAGACTCTGACTCAAAAAACAAAAACAAACAAACAAACAAAAATCTTCTTTTTCTTTATAAATTACCCAGTCTCGGGTATTTCTTCATAGCAGTATGAAATGAACTAATACAATTTTATTAAGGGGTTAGGATAAGTTTAATGTCTCTCTATTTATGACATGCATAACAGATGTTTCTTTCATCCAAAGCAGAATAACAAAAACAAAAAAACCTCATAATTCACTAGAAAATATTAAACATTAATATACTAACGGAAGAAAACATGCCTTACATGAAATACATGGCAAAGAATTTGATAGCAGGACCAGGAGAGTGTGGCCAACAGAACCATCTCACCATTACCGGAAAGCCGACTCCAGTTCATCACTTTAGTTTTGCTGGGACATTGAATGTCATGTGCTTTTTTAAAAAAATAAAAAAGTGTTATCTAAATTAAATCCGTACTGAGAATATATCTCCTGTGATGTCCGTGTGTCCCCAGGTCAGCTCGCCCTTCTGCCAGGTGCCAAAGTGAGTGTGCATCAGCACAGGCATTCCCGTGTGCAAAGGACAGCTGGGCTCTCTCAGATCTGCATTGTGCTTTTTTTTTTTTTTTTTTTTTTTGACAGGGTATCACTCTGCTCCCCAGGCTGCAGTGCCATGCCATGATCTTGGCTCACTGCAGCCTCAATCTCCCAGGCTCAAATGGTCCTCCCACCTCAGCCCTCCAAGTAGCTGGGACTACAGGCGGGAGCCACTGTGCCCAGCTAATTTTTAGATATTTTGTAGAGACGAGGGTCTCACTATGTTGCCCAGGCTGGCAACTCCTGGGCAAGGAGATACATTCTCAAGCGATCCTCCTGCTTGGGCCTCCCAAAGTGTCGGGATTACAGGCGTGAGCCCCGGGGCATGGCCAGGTGCTGTTTTTTTCACACCCACTCAGACTTCCTGGCTCTCAGGTGGGGAGCACCGACGGAGCTGGCAGGCGGGTCAGGGGGCTGCAGGCGGCTGCAGGAAGGGTGCGCCGCTAGGTGGCTGGGGGCTGCTGAGGGCTGCTCCTCGGATCCTGAGCCCCTCGGGTCCTGGGCGGCCTCTCGGTAGGGCCTGCCCCGGGGCTGCCTGCCCAACTTTTCGCTGGCGGAGGATGTCACCTCACTCTCATCCTCATCTGGAATCTTCGTGTGCCCTGACACCCTGGATGTAACCCTGGGGCTGCCGGCCCCCTCCCCGCCGGCGCGTGCAACCGGGGGCTCAGGAGCCCCCTCTTGCTCCCGCCCACCCTCCTTGTCCGTCGGGCGTCCCTCGGGGTGGCCAGGGGCTCCGCTCTGCTTCCGGATGGAGGGGCTCGTCGGGGGTCCGGGCCTCCTGCGCATCCGCCGCCGCAGGCTGCAGACCAGGTCCGCGAGGCCCAGCAGGAAAGACAGTGCGCTGACCGCCCAGAGGAACAGCATCAGCAGGGACTTCTCCGTGGGCCGCGACACGTAGCAGTCCACCACGCCCGTGCACGGAGGACGCGTGCAAGGGAACTTATTTGGGGCCAGGAACCCAAAGAGAAGGTAGTTCAAGGCCCCGAAGGCTGCCTCCAGCAGGGTCCGGAGGAGGAGGTGGATGATGTAGCCGGCCGAGAAGTCGGGCACCTCGAGGCCGCCGCGCTCCCTGCAGGACCCCGGGCAGCGTCTCTGCCCGGAGGCCGTGTCCCGGGGTTCGGGGCAGCGGCGGGGGCCTAGCGCGGCTAGCGTGGCTCCTCGGTG
Organism: Mandrillus leucophaeus; assembly: GCF_000951045.1. Taxonomy (NCBI): domain Eukaryota; kingdom Metazoa; phylum Chordata; class Mammalia; order Primates; family Cercopithecidae; genus Mandrillus; species Mandrillus leucophaeus. Next base: position 1,253,869 of record NW_012105076.1, on the reverse strand, counting down.
TAGGACATAGACGCTGAAGACAGCGGAGGGGAGGAGGACGCACACGCCCTGGATCAGCCAGAACCGCAGGTGAGACACGGGGGAGAAGACGTCATAGCAAACGTTGGCGCATCCCGGCTGCAGCGTGTTGCAGACAAATCTCTCCTGCTCGTCCTGGTAGACGGGGCGCCCCGCCAAGACGATCACCAGCATCCGTAGCAGCATCGTGAGGACGAACCAGAGCTTTCCTGGAAGAGAGGAAGCAGGCATAGCCTCATCACCCCGGAATACACTGCCTTGAACAACAGTTTTAAAGTTTGTATTGGGGCTGAGATTGGGGAACTGAGACGTCAATAAGCATGTCTTTAGTTTTCTGTTTGTTTGTTTGTTTGTTTGTTTGTTGTACATAGGGTCGTGCTATGTTGCCCAGGCTGGTCTTGAACTCCTGACCTCAAGTGCTCCTGCCGCCTTGGCTTCCTAAGTAGCTGGGATTGCAGGCATGAGCCACCACACCTGTCAGCTTGTCTTTACTCACAGCAAGAGTATCAGGTAGTTCATTTGACAAGTATTTATTGAGCACTGAACATCCTTGTTTGTAAGATGCCTCAAGATGAGCAGATTTTTTAAAAGCATTATATTAAAAGTGTTTTAATCTGTCTGCTAATTCAGACTTTTGGTAATGTCTCCTGGACTGACAGATTCAGAAAGAAAGTTTGGCTGAGCAAATTAATGATGTAAATAAGATTTACATTTTCTTCTTAGGAGAATAAGCCTTTTAAAAGAGGTTGGCATATTTCTGTAACTGTGTATAGCCAATTCGAGCTGCTGATTTCAGTAAATCTTCTTACTTATGACAACAGTCCAGGGATCTCTATTTAATCACAGGGCTTGTATTTAATGTTAGTCTATGGCCTTTGAAATTGAATTTCTTTATGAACATTCCATTGTTCAGATTTTTTAATCATTCAGAATTCCTCTTCCCCTTTTCCAGCTATTAAGAATGAATGAGGCTTGTCCTTCTTCAATGTATGGTGACTGAGTGACACCAAGCTGGGAAACCAAAATAACTGTCAAGCCCTATTTTCATGGCACCGACCAACTGTTTCGAAACGTGTTTAAAACTCAGCCAAAATAACTTGTGAATATTGTGTTTTGAAATGAGAGAAACATCGCCTGACATCAGAAAAACAAAACAAAACAAAAATAAATAAATAAAGACAGTCAAACAAAGAATAATATCACTACGTGATGAGTCATTGAGTTGAACTTTTAACATCAAGTTGATCTTGTCTAAATCTACAAAACAATGAGCCGGGAAAGTATCAACCGCATCCCTGGCATATATTCATCCTTTGCTGACCCCCATACCTCTCTGAAAATGTGAGTCATCTACATTAAACAAAAATCTGTTATTTTCTTTGTTAAAAAAATAACTAAACTAAACTTGGGATTTGGTTTAAAGTGCACAAGAGAAATGGCTACTCCTTAAAAATTAAGCTTCCAGGCCAGGCATGGTAACTCACGCCTGTAATCCCAGCACTTTGGGAAGCTGAGGCAGGTGGATCACAAGGTCAGGAGATCGAGACCATCCTGGCTAACACGGTGAAACCCCGTCTCTACCAAAAACACACAAAAAATTAGCCAGGCGTGGTGGCATGTGCTTGTAGTCCCAGCTACTCGGGAGGTTGAGGCAGGAGAATCACTTGAACCCGGGAGGCAGAGGTTGCAGTGAGCCGAGATCGCACCACTGCACTCCAGCCTCGGTGACAGAGTAACACTCTGTCTCCAAAAACAAAAACAAAAATTAAGCTTCCAGGATAAAACCTAAAGGGATCACTTTCTCATTCACATTTGCTGTTCTGTGCCTTTTCCTGGTAACGTAGCCACACCAGGGTTGCACACAAATACCCCTCCACCTGCTTCAGTCTTCAGAGTCAGCACCCCAGTGTCAGCACAGGAGGGCCTGTGAGAGAACAATGTCACACGCAAGACCCTTACATGACAGAGGAACCGCAGAACCATTCTAAAAAAATAGAAGCCTTAGCTCTCTTTCCTCCAGAAAGGCACAGCAGCCCTTTGTTTTGGCAGTGGGTGAACTTTCAGCTTGGTGCCTGCACACTGAAAATGAGGAAATACCTGGACCCGTTAAGAAGGACTCAATTCCACCATGGCAATGGAAACAAAAACTGCGCGGGAGTTTGGAGACAGTCCCAATACTCACCCACCATGGTCACGTTGCAATTTAGTGTGATGATGAGGAACCCTAGCAAGTCCACGCCTTCCATGCTTCCAGAATGTCACAGGCTCCAGGCTGCAGGAGACACTGCAGGGCGTGTTCTCCAAGGAGGTGGAAAAATCCTCGCCTGGATAAATGTCCGTTAATTACAAAAGACTTAAAGGTGTGAGCTGGAGATAAGAAAGCAAAGCTTTGAGCCAGGAGTAGGAGATGGGTTTTTCTGTCTCCAAGTTGAGACGGCCCTAAGCCTCTGAGGCAAAACATTCCTGACAACTGCAGTGACCAGCAGAGCAAGCAGCAGTCATCTCTTATTGTGGGCTATTCTTACCCGCCTGGGATATTCCAGGCCTGTGGCAGCGCTCATATGTCCCCATCAGGACAGCCAGATGCTTCAGGATATAATAGCAGCAACTACTTTTAACCCAAGAAAGAAAAACTTCTGCTAACTAGTCAAGTCAATTTTTCTATTAAAAAGGCATTTGCTCCTTGAAAACATCTCCACAACCACTTCACTCGTGCAAGAAGCCCTTAAAGTGTTCATGTTTTGTCTTAAAGAAGTGTTCATGTTTTGTCTTCTCAATCAAGCATGAATCGCCATGCCACCATCACACGAGCCCACAAGGATCTCACCCTTATTCTGAATTCCTGTATCATGGGTGCAGGCAGAAATCTGTATCTCAGTCGGGTGTCCCAACTTTAGACCGTGACTTGGTTATTCTCCTGCTGCTTCCTGTGCAGTGAGTGACAGCTCTTCCCTTAGAGACAAAAGCCTGGGTGCAAAGCTGGGGGCAGTCCCCAACTCACTGGGGAAGTCACTGGATCCTTCCAGACAGTCTCATCTTGCAATAAGGAGAATCATGCCATTCCACTCGGCATTTGTGGGAGGTTTCTGTGAAATGATGGCATAGAATAAGAGCAACTGGTGTGAAGTGGGTGTATGACAACCCATATCCATGGTATTTCAATCCCTCACTGGCCCCTACGACCTTCACAGATTACATCTTCCCTTTGTATCGCCCAGCCCCATCTAGCCTGGAGCTGTTCCCATTGAATCTACTTAATAAATGTCTGTTAAATTTGTCATGAACTATCATGGTCTGGACCTGCTGACATCAATCACAGTTGCATCAAAATCCTATCGCCGCAGCCACCTTCATATCTGGGAAGAACCCATCCTGCAGGGTTGGGGAGCTATGATCAGGGTGGAAATTGTAAACTTGAAAAGGAATGATTTCAATTTTCCATGAAAGCTATTCTTTATATCCCCATCTTTTCTTCATTTCTGATCTATTCTTGACTTTAGTAATATCCCTAGAAAGATTCCCAGAAGAGTGCAACAAAGCTACTTTCATCTTTACTCACATGACACGCTCCCATCCACGGAAAACGTTTTGACCCCCTTGAAAGGAACAGTGGTTTTGCTATATTTTAGTCAAATGCTCCGACATGAGCAATGAAATTGGAGAAATTGTAGTTAAGTAAAAATATTGAAATAGTCACAGGGTGTATAAAATAAAGGAGAATTTGTCTCCTAATAGACTGCTTATGGTATTGGCTTTTTTAAAAAAAATGAAATATTAGGAAAGCAATTACTGAATTTGCTGTGTGATAGAAATAGCCTGTCCCAAATGCAGAATAAATTAGCACTGCATGACCATGAGCAAATCACTGGAGCTCTTCATGCTTCAGTTTTCTCATCAGTGAAGCAGGAAAAAAGAATGTGTTCTTCACCCACTCACAGTGACTGTGATATGCAAAATGGGACCAGAGATGTGAAAATGATTTTGAAATGTAAAGAATGACCCAGTGTCAGTGACAGGTGCATCTCAGGGTCAGCTCCTCTGGTCCCACCCTTCAGCGCATCTTCTGAGCAGCCCACGCCCACCCACCTCCCTTCTCATCCTGGTCACCTTTGCTCTTCCTCCTTGAAGTCTACCCCATCCCCATTCCTTGTCTTTTTTCTCTTTCTCCTTTTTTCCTCTCTCCTGCTAGGTGACATTTTGCTTTACTTGGAAATCCTAACTCTGGCCAGGCCCAGAGGCTCACACCTGTAAATTCCAGCACTTTGGGAGGCCGAGGCGGGTGGATCACTTGAGGTCAGGAGTTCGAGACAAGCCTGGCCAACATGGTGAAACCCCATCTGTACTAAAAATACAAAAATTAGCCAGGCGTGGTGGCGGGCACCTGTAGTCCCTGCTACTTGGAAGGCTGAGGCAGGAGAATCACTTGAACCCAGGAGGCAGAGGTTGCAGTGAGCCCAGATCGCGCCACTGCACTCCAGCCTGGGTGACAGAGTGAGACTCTGTCTCAAAAAAGAAAAGAAATCCTAACTCCAATGGCTATGTGAAGCTAGCTAGAGGTAAGGGAAGCAGAGAAGGTGGAGGTGTCTGGGCATCAACTCCCGACTGTCTCTGTAAGAGCATCCCAGCGCCGATAGGGTTTCTGTATGTGTATGTGGAGTAGAGAGAAGATGTGGGGAGTACTGTGTTCAACCCATGACCAAAGAAACCAGCTGGGAGTCAGGGGCTGAAGTGTACAAGATGCCAAAGTGGGAGAGTTCACTAAACGCAGGTGGTCAGCACGGGCCCTGTGGCTCACATCTGTAATCCCAGCACTTTGAGAGGCCGAGGATGGAGGATCACTTGAGGCCAGGAGTTCAACACCAGCCTGGGCAACATAGAGAGTCTCATCTCTACAAAAATGTCTTTAAATTAACCAAGTGTTGGCATGCTTGTAATCCCAGCTACTCAGGAGGCTAAGGTGGGAGGATCAGTTGAACCCAGGAGGTCGAGGCTGCAGCGAGCCATGATCATGCCATTGCACTCCACCTTGGGCCTCAAAGCAAGTCCCTGTATCTAGAAAAAAGGAAAAAAAAGTGTTAGCAGAAAGGAAAGATAACAATAGTGCTACGTGGCACTCAGCCTTGGCCTCACCTCTCTCTAGTGTAGTGACTTTGGCAAATTGTTTAGCCTTCAGTTTTACCATCTATAAACTGGGGTAATAATACTAAGCGTACAGGGTTGAGAATTAGGGTTCATTTAAATAAGGTTCTAGCACGTTATCTGCCCAGTGAGAAGCTTTCAAAATATGATGAGTTCAGTCAGTTCTCATTATTCATAGTAGCTATGTTTTATAAAGTTACCACCAACACTGCAATAGTGAATACTAGGGGCTCCTTGGGGAAATACACGGTTAGGTGACAACACTTTCACCAACCAGTTAACACATTGCCTTATTTTATGTGTGTTTCTGTTCAAATACACCTTATTTAATATATATTAAATATATACTAACCCACTCACATTAAATCATGGCCCACAGCGCTATCACTCACATCTGAATGAAACCCATCTAACACATGTAGTTTCTCTGCAAGCCCTGGCACAGCCCTCCTGCACTCAGAAGAACCAGCCAGCACTCATGCAGCACTATGCTTGGGACCATTTTATTTTATTATTTAAAGAAAAAATTTAGAGACAGCGTCTCGCTCTGTCACCCAAGCTGGAGTACAATGACATGATCATAGTTCACTGTAGCCTGGAACTCCTGGGCTCAAGCCATCCTCTGGCCTCAGCCTCCTGAGTAGCTGGGACTGCAGGGTGGTACCACCAGGCCTGGCTAATTTTTTAGTTTTTTGTAGAGATGGGGGTCTTGCTACATTGCCCAGTCTAGTCTCAAACTCCTGGCCTCAGGCAGTCCTCCTGTCTCAGCTTCCCAAAGTGCTGAGACTATAGGTGTTCACCACTAAGCCCATTGGGGACCACTTTAAATGGCAAAATCACCAACCAAAAGCACAAAAATGCAAAACATATGGCACTAATGAGACCTTGGGAGAAAGTACTCGTTGGCATTGTGAGAGCAGAAGCAAGAAGGCAGGGCAGCCCCTGCTTCCACCCCAACTAAGAGCACATGTGTCAGACAACACACATTTCCCACCACTCTGCATGTGTCCACGAATGGCAGATAAAGTCTTATGAGTATTGCTTTTGGGATTATGAATAAATTTTAGCAAGTAGATGAACTTGCAAATAAGAAATCTGTGAATATGAGGACTGACTGCACTTAATAGAAGGATCAACTAGCGAGAAGAGCAGCTGAGTCCCAGGAAGAGCCAATTCAGAAGAGAAACGGATCCCTGGAAACCCCAGGGACTCGGAGTCACAAAAACTGGAGGAGGATCCAGGCTCCAGACCCCACCCTCTTACTCCTGCTTCAGTGAGAACACCTGCACTGCTATCTGTGTTGTCTTTTATGCTTTGGCCAAGACTCCCCTTGGATAAAGAATTCTACATCTAAAAAGAAACGTTGGAAAAGAGATGGCCTACGTGAGAATTATTATGAGAAGCAGCTTGATATCAAGGTTAAGGACACAGGCTCTGCAGTCTGACTACCTGGATTACCACTCTAGCTTCTTGACTGTATGATTGCGGGGGAGTCACTTAACTCAGTGTCTTCACTGTAGAATCACAATTCCCTGCCCCCTAAAATGGTGGCGAGGAATACATGGGAAAATGCCTAAAGCCTAGAGAACGGTGCCCCACCAATAATATGAACCCAATCACTGGCTTTTCACTTTTATTACCTGCCAGGAATGATGTACCAGTGAAGATGCAGGAGGCTTGGAGTGGCTTTTTCTTGACAGTGGGTGCTCCAGGGCTGGTGGGAAAAGGGCTCCCAAGGAAATAGAGTTCATTTTCTGGAGGCCTAGGAAATGATGGTATCTGTTTTGTTTTGTTGTGTGTGTGTGTGTTTGTGTGTAAGCAATCATTTATCTGATTTGAGAAATGTATGTTTGGGTTGTTATCAAGATGTAAAGGACTTTTCCAGGACTGTAGACAGAAAGCAAATATTTACCAGAGGCACCAACACAACAGTTTAATCATGCCTACAGTTGCATCTCATCTGCATATGCAAATCTACCCAAAAAAATAGATTGTACTACTTTCTTGTCAATCTAGTTTCCCACTGGCATAGGTACTGTAGGGTCAACCAGGTCCGTGCTGTTTCACCCCAGCCACACCCACAAACTCCCCCTCATAAGACTTAGAGCTAAAAATTAACCACTGGTACAAGGAAGAAATTTTCTATTTTCTTCAGCTGAGCCTTTTCGTGCTCTTAAAGTCCCCAAAACTGGCGTTCTTGGACTGCATTTTCACCTCCAGTTCAACTCAACTGCGCAGCTCCTCAGTGTCTGCTCTCTACCAAGACAGCATTCACAGTGCCCCTTGGACTTTCTTTTTGAGGCAGTTGGGCTGGTTCTTCTATGCAGAGAGGCATAGCTTCTCTCCCAAGGGAGCAAAAGAACTTCCAAGCACTGTTCCCACCTCCAATAGTCCTAGGTAAGATCTTCCAAGAGACACTGAACAGACACAGATTCGTTCTCTCAATCATACCAAAATGATGCCTCCTCCCCAAGCCACAGGAGGGCATGCTGGCCAAAGAAGATCCCAGAGGAAAGTGCTGAACTAATCAACTGCCTATTAGATGCAAGCAGGTCAGATGAGGCTGCCGGTTAATAGACATCTCACTTGTGAGATGTGCATCAATGTGCTAAATCACATTCCCCAAGGCAGCAAAGACGGGCTCCAGTGGGGAACGCACAGACCCCTAAAATTCCACTTTCCACAGACTCGCAGACTCAGGCATCTTTGGAAATGGAAGTCACCTTAAAATCTACTTGATCACCTTCACAACTTTCAGGTGAAATTAAGATGTGGCCAAGACCATCCAGCCTCAGTAGAGAGCTTAAATGATATTTGTTATCCCTGCCTTTTGATTTGTAACACATCAAAAGCACACGAAAAAAATTCAACTGTCCTAAATGTTAAGAAATACAGTTATCTGGATAGCCCAATATTAGCCCTTCAAGTGTTCAAAATTGTATTATTTTAACTTTTCCATGGAAATCTTTCTAAGGCATCCTTCAGAAACTGAGCAGAGGCCGGGTGCGGTGGCTCGCACTTTCAATACCAGCAATTTTGGAAGCCGAGGCAGGTGTACTGCTTGAGCCCAGGAGCTCTAGACCAGCCTGGCCAACATGGAGAAACCTCATCTCTACTGAAAATAGTAAAATTAGCCAGGCGTGGTGATGTGTGCCTGTAGTCCCGCCTACCTGGGAGGCTGAGGTAGGAGGATTGCTTGAGCCTGAGAGGCAGAGGTTGCAGTGAGCTGAGATCACACCAGGTCACTGCAGTCCAGCCTGGGCCACAGAGGGAGACCCTGTCTCCAAAAAAGAAAAAAAAGAAAGAAAGAAAAAGAAAAAAGAAAAGGAAAAAAGAAGAAAAGAAAGAAAGACAGAGAAAGAAAGAAAAGAAAGAGAGAAAGGGAGAAAGGGAGAAAGGGAGGAAGGGAGGAAGGGAGGAAGGGAGGAAGGGGAAGGGAAGGGAAAGGAAAGGAGAAAGGAAGAAAAGAAAGAAGAAAGAAAGAAAGAAAAGAAAGAAAGAAAGA